>NC_063213.1:96271778-96444278 GCF_020740725.1 Corvus hawaiiensis | reverse complement strand
CTGCCCGGCGCTAACTTGGGGAAGGTTTTAATCACTGTGATAACGCCGATGCCGGGTTAATGTGATGATTCCAAAGGTGTGTTTTTTCAATCGCATTTAACAAAAAGATTTATAGTCTGGTAAAATTGAATTAGGAGCGTGCAGGAGGGCTGGGACAGCCGGGACAGCTGGGACACTGCTCATCACCAGTGGCAGGACCTCAGCTCAGGCCCTGCTGCTGCCACCGTGCCCTGGTGTGCCCACCCTGTCGGTCCTGCCAGGACCTGGTGGATCCCATCGCCCCATCCTGGAGCGCAGGTGGATGGAAGGGGGGTCCAGCATGATGTGAAGCCTCCCATGTGCTGTCCCCAACCCCTGCCCGTGTCCCCTCCAGCCCTCCAGCCCCAGCAAAGTTGTTTTGGGGGTGTTGGTCCCTCCATCCCGGAGGCATTGTCCGGTGCTGCCGTCTCAGGGGCATCGGGATGCGCTCCAGGCAGATGGCATCCAGCTGCCAGCAGCAGCACGAGGGAGCGTGGCTGGGGCCTGGGGACTGCGGGAGGGGGCCAGGGGCTTCCACTGCCCGGCACAGACTCCGGCGAGCCCAGGCGAGCCAGAGCTGCCAAGAGAAATGGGCAGATTATGGGATGAACGCAGGCCAAGGCAGGGCTGGGATGCAGCCGCCGTAAATCAGCTTTTAAGTAGCAACAAAATGGACATTTCCCATATGAAACGAGGCACCGGCTGCCACCGAGAGGGGGGAGTGGGACCCCGGCCCGGGGCACCGGGACAGAGTGGGACCCTCAGCCCAGGGCTCCAGTGGGGCTGTGGGGATGGGCTGGAGCCCAGGACTGGGGGAAGGGAAGGGAAGGGAAGGGAAGGGAAGGGAAGGGAAGGGAAGGGAAGGGAAGGGAAGGGAAGGGAAGGGAAGGGAAGGGAAGGGAAGGGAAGGGAAGGGAAGGGAAGGGAAGGGAAGGGAAGGGAAGGGAAGGGAAGGGAAGGGAAGGGAAGGGAAGGGAAGGGAAGGGAAGGGAAGGGAAGGGAAGGGAAGGGAAGGGAAGGGAAGGGAAGGGAAGGGAAGGGAAGGGAAGGGAAGGGAAGGGAAGGGAAGGGAAGGGAAGGGAAGGGAAGGGAAGGGAAGGGAAGGGAAGGGAAGGGAAGGGAAGGGAAGGGAAGGGAAGGGAGCCGGGCTGCTGTGGGGTGCTCAGGTGGGCACCACCTGCTCTCCAATGTTCCCAGCCAGAGCTGGCCTGGTGTCTGCTGGATCCAGCCTCCCCCTCTACCCCTGCTTGTGTTTTGCCCGTTTTCTCCCCTTGAAGCCCAGGAGGGCCTGGGGTGCAGGTTCCCACCTTCCCACAAACCTTGGGGCTGCAGAACCCGGGCTGCTCACAGAGCCCCGGCCACCCAGGTGCCCCCAGCCCTGCTCTTCCCTTGGGTACCCCCTGCCCCCCATTGCTCTGTCCCCTCCCAGCCCTGCCCGTGTGCTCGTGCCCCACCGGAGTGCAGGGCCCTTTCCTCACCCTCTCGCTGTCTCCCATCACCCCACCACCCCAGTACCCAGTGTGGGGATGGGGGACAAGGCTCAGTGGGGCAGGGGGTAAATGGGGGGGAAGGCACGACCCCCACGGGGCTGCGACTGGCGGGGACACGATGGGGATGGACACAGGTGGGGACACTGCCCAGCCGGGCCAAGGCCCTCCTGGCCCCGCAGCCCTCGGGGCCGGGCCGGGGCCCCGGGCGGAGCTGCTGGCGGTGCCGCATTCCGGAGAAGCCGCCTCCGCCGGCGGCCGGTGCCAGCAGGCGCTGGCAGGTTCGGAGCTTCGCAGCGATTCCAGGCACAGATGTCCTTGTTTTAACTCCTCTGCGATGGAGCCTGGCAGACCGGGCGGGGGAGGGGGCGGCTCTGCAGCCCCCGGGGCGGCGGGGACCGTTGCCAGCCCGGCCCGCCCCGGCCGCGGCTCCGGGGACCGCCGGGACCCCTCGCTCCCACACTGGGGACGGCGTCCTGGGCTCCCCCTGGCACAAAACCGGAGCCAGCACACCCCCCCCCGGCGCCCCACATCCCTCCCTGTCCCCCACATCCCTCCCGACCCCCGGGCAGCCCCCGGCCCCCGGAGCGGGGCCGCCTCCGCAGCACGGCGAGTGCCGGGCGCCGGGAGCCTCCGGTTTTTTATGGTATCTGCAATTTTGGCAGAAATCTGTCTTTAATTTAGCTGTCCATATAAAAATCCGCACTGTATAATAATGAACAGATGCCATGAAATTTAAACTGAAGCAATGACTCCTCCTCCCCCCCCCCGGCTGGCACTCGCCGGTGGCAGCGGCGACCCGGAGCTGGCGCTCGCCCCGCGCCCCCGCCGCGCTCCGCCGGGCCGGGAGAGGGGCCGGGCCAGGGGCACCGGGGGCACCGCGGGCACCGAGGGTGATGCGGGGGGGGAGACACACACCCCCATCTCATCCTGCTTTGAAACAGCGGGGCTGTGTCCGGGCGAGCCGCCACCGCGAGGTCCCCTCGGTGCTGGCCGAGCTCAGCTCCCCCCGGCACAGCCGTGCGGGGTCCCGGCAGCTCCCCAGACGCCCCAACCCACCCGAGGTGAATTCAATCCCACGGTCGCACAAAACACTCACAGAGCCCGGCGGGGCGGCGACTCCCGACCTCCCACTTCCCTCCCCGAGAGCCGCCGGGCACCGGGGATGCCGGGCGGAAGGGCTGGGCACCGGATCAGGCACCGGAGCTGTGATCCGGACCGGGCACCGAAGCTTTATACCGCGGCTGTGTTTCGGAGCCGGGCACCAGGACCGGGCACCGGAACCTTGTACCGAGGCCGGTCACCGGAGATTTCCAACAAAACCGTTCACGGGGACCGTGCACCAAAACCTTCCACCGGAGCTTTCCGCCGGGGCCGTGCAGCGAGTGCGGGGCCGCATTGCGGGGCCGGGCCTCGCCGGAGCAGCCGGGCGGATTCCCGCATCTTCGGCGGGGCCCGGCGGGCACCGGGGAAACAAAAATCCCGACAACTGAATATAAACCGCAGCCCCGCCACCGGGGCCGGCACCCCCTGGCATAGCCGGCCCCGGGAGCAGATGTCGGCGGCCCCCCCGCAGCCCCCGGCCCCCGCGTCCCCCTCCTCCCCTCCGCAGGGGCATCCGCCCTTCGCCGCCGCTGCTCCGGGCCGCGGCCCCGGTGCCGCTGGTTGCGAGTGACGGCAGAAGGGCCGCACATCGACAGCCTCAGCCCCAAGGAGCCTCCGCCCGGCCCCATCGATTCCCCCCGGCGTTTTTTTTCCCCGAGGAAACGAGTCCCGGGAAGGTGTTGGGGCCAGAGCCGTCGGAAGAGAATCCGCTGCTTTGCGGAGAGCGGCGGGTGCCGGAGCCCGACCGGGGGGTCGGGGGCCGCTGCAGCGGCTCGTGGGGCCGTGGCGGATCCGCTCCCCAGCCCGGGCCCGACTCCTCGCCACCAGTGGCTCTGGGACCGGGCCCAGCACGTCGGGGCCGCGCTGGATCGAGCCCCAGTTTGCAACCCCGTCACAGCCCGACCCTAAACCGGCCCGGTTTATCCCCAAAAGCCGCGGGGCTGCGGAGAGAGGGTATCGGACTCCTCTCCCGGGAGGAAACCGATGGCTCGGTCCCCGCAGCCCCTGTGTGGCCCCGGCGCACGATGATCCCGCGGGGAACCGTCCCCTGCGACCCGCGTGGCCGGCGAGACCCGGAGCCCAGTACCCGACCGTGCCCGGTGCCGGCGGCCGTCGGGTGGCGATGAGCCCCGGTGGAGCGGACGGGAAATGAACCGACGGCCGTTAAGAGGCCCGGGCGCCCGTTCAGCACCGCCGCAGCGGACAGCTCCGCGCCGGGCACCGGCACCGCGCCGCGCTCCCGGGGCTCCACCGGCACCGGGCATCGGCACCGGCACCGGGCATCGGCACCCGCACTGGCACCGGGTACCGGGAACGACACCGGGCACCGGGCACCGGCACCGGCACCGCATCGGGGCTCCCGGGGCTCCCATGGGCACCGGTTCCCTGAACCGGCACGGGAACTTCCGGGGCTCCAACGGGCGTCGGCACCGGGAACCGGCACAAGCTTCGGCACTGGCACCGACACCTCGCCGGGGCTCCCGGGGCTCCAGCAGGCACCAGCATCGTCACTGGCACCGGCACCGGCACCGGGCACCGCGCCGAGGCTCCATCGGGAAGCAGCACCGGGAATCGGCACAAGCCCCGGGCACCGCGCCGGGAGCCGACTGGCTTCCCGGGGCCGCCACCGAGGAACCCGGCCTTGGCTACCGCCACCGCGCTCCCTTCTCGAGGCCACCGACACCGCGGCCCGGTGCCAGCCCCGGGCACCAAGCTCCGAGCTCCCGCTCCCAGGGGACCGGAGCGGTGTCACCGCCGGCGGACCGAGCCGGGCCGCCGCTCCGGATCCCGGTGCCTTTATTGGTGAGGGGGGGACACCGCCTCCCCGGTCCCGGGGGGGACACCCGTGGGGCAGAGCCGCGTTATATCAGCGCCGCCGCCCCGCGGGCCGCGCATTCGGGCGGCGGGAGCGGCGGTGGCACCGCCGGGGGGTGGGGGGGGGGGGGTTCCGTCCGGTGCTCCCGGTGCCCCCGGGGCGGAAGGAAAGCGGCGAAGGCGGCGGAGTCAACATTGAATATTTATTAATCGCCGTCGAAGGACGCTCGGTAATTACAGCCTCGCCGCGATCGCACCGGCGGCGGCTCGTCACGGCCGACGAGTCCTGGCGGGGCCGGGACCGGGCGACGAGCGTCCAGCGGGGCCGGGGGGGAGGGCGGCCCCGGGAGGGAGGGGAGGGGGCCGGTGCATGCAGTACGGCCGGGCCCCCCGGCCCCGCGCCCCCGCACTCCGCCGCCGCCGAGCAGGGTCCGGGCGGCGGGGACGGGGACAGGGAACCGGGACCGGGGAGCGGGAGCGGCGCCCGGCGCGGGGGGGTCTTGCATATCGTTGGCCATAAATATTTATTAATCGAAATGAAACGGAACGGAAACACGAAAGCACTTCTGGTGTCGGGCAGCGGGTCCCCTTTGCTACAACGGTTTGTGGGTTTTTGTTTCTTTTTCCCTTTTTTTTTTTGTTTTTTCCCGTTTTAGTTTTTTTTTTCCCAAAACTTTTGTCTTTCCTTTTTTTCCCCTTATTTTTTCTTTTTTTTTTCTTTTTTTTTTCTTTTTTTTTCGTTTTCAAAACATTTCTCAGAAATCCTCCTCCTCTCCTCCTCCCTGGTCTCTAAAAATGCTGGTTTCTCGAAGGTGGTGCGGGCAGGTTCCGACAAAAAAAAATCCCAAAAAACAAAGAAAACCCAACCAAAAAAAAAAGCATTATCGGCTTCCCGGCGTCTCCCGGCTGAAGGAATGCGGCAAACCGGGACGGAGACCCCCGGGCCGGGCGCCGCGGGGGGGGCGCAGCCCCGCCAGCCCCCCCGGAGCCCCGCTTGCATAGCTGCGGGCTGCGCTTCCCGGCTCCGCCAGCTCGGGATAAACCGGGGCGGCTCCGCGGGGGGTGGTCACTTTCCTTTTTTTTTTTTCTCATTATTATCATTATTTTTTTTCCTTTTTTTTTTTTCCTTTCTTTTTTTTTTTTTTTTTTTTTTTCCGTTTCAAGTTTTTAAAACAGGTAAAAAACGTCCTGACACACGCGCTGCGAGGAGCTCCCGGGGCGGGGAGCGGGGCCGGGGCCCCCCCAAAGCAAAGTGCATCTCGGAGCGTCCGCCGGGCCGGGCCTCTTGCATAGATAGAAATTGGGGTTCGTTCCTCCCTGCGCCTCTTTATTGCTTCGGAAAGTTTCGCTCCGCGCCGCAGCGCGGGCTCCTCTCGCTCCCACGGGCCGGGGCAGCGGGTGTCCAATGCCGGGGGGGTGCGGGGGGGTCGGGGTCAGGGCTGGGGAGGGGAGAAACGGCCCAAAATGGGGGTGGGAGGGGGGAAGAAAAAGAATTAAAAATAAAGATATAAAATTTAATTAAAACGAATTAAAAATGAAACGAAGCGGCTCGACCCAGAGGGTCATGCTGGGCACCGGGGGGGCTCCGGCGGGCTGGACGGGGGGGTCGGCCCGTGCGAGGCGTCTCCCCCGGGGAAAATAATAATAATAATAACGATAATAACAATAATAATTAATAATAGTTATTATAATAATAGTGCTGATAATAGCGATAATAATAAAATAACTAAATAAATAATATTAAATAACAAAGAAATAGTAATAAATAATGAACATTTTAAAAATAACGAAATCGACAATAATAAAAATTTAAGGAAAAGGGAAAATCCTCCCAAAAAAGCACTTTGTCCCCACGGGGCGCGGGGACCCGCCGCCGGGGCCGGGTCCCCATATTGCACCAAAGCCCACGGCGGAGCCCCGGGGGCCGGTCCGCGGGGCCGCCGCGGGTGGGGGGTGTGTGGGGGGGGGGGTCGCCCCCGCTCCCCGCCACCTCGGCGATGGGGAGGGGTGTGGGGAGGGGGTCAGTTGTGGAAGAAGGCGTTGAGCTCCTCGTACATGGGGCCCCGCTCGTGCGGGAGGTGCATGTCGTAGGGGAAGATGTTCTCGGAGTGGACCCCCCCGCGCATCCCCGCTGACCCGAAGACCAGGTTATGGGCGGCGGGGCGGGAGCCGGGCAGCGCCGAGTAGTGCATAGAGTAGTGGTAGCTTTTCTCGTGGTCGGGGGATGAAGAGTCCTGCTTGAGGGAGAAGTTGCCGTTGATGCAGAGCGGGGGGCTGAGCCCCCCGTCGTACTCCGAGCTGTTGTAGTCGGGGGAGGTGTTGCCGTAGAGGCTCTCGTAGGCGGAGGCGCAGTAGCCGTGTGTCCTCAACCCGTGCGGCCCGGGGCCGGCGGCGGGCGGGCAGGGCGCCGCGGCCAGCCGCGAGCAAGGGTAGGGGTAGGGGTGCACGGCGAAGGAGGCGGCGTTGGGGCCGTGGAACCGACCCCCCTCCTGCCCCTGTTCCGTCAGGAAGTTGCGGGAGTTGAGCTGGAGGCAGCCGGCCACCAGGTTGGTGGTGGGCTGGGACAGCCCCTTGCACAGAGTCTGCACGTAGGAGACCAGGTCGGGCCGCTTGCCCGAGCGCAGGATCTCGGAGAGAGCCCAGATGTAGTTCTTGGCCAAGCGGAGGGTCTCGATTTTGGAGAGTTTTTGGGTTTTGGAGTAGCAGGGAACCACCTTGCGCAGGTTGTCCAGGGCCGCGTTCAGGTCGTGCATCCGGTTCCTCTCCCGGGCGTTCGCCTTCTGCCGCCGCAGCTTGGACCGCTCCAGCCGCGCCTTCGTCATCTTCCTCTTCTTGGGGCCGCGCTTCTTGGGCCGCTCGCCCTCCGCCTCCTCCAGGCCTTCCTCCTCCTCTTCCTCCTCCTCCTCGTCCCCTCCTAGCTCCCCTTCCTCCTTGCTCTCTCCCAGCGAGCCCTCGGGCGGCTCCTCGGGGAGGGCGCAGCCCTTCCCCGCCCGCTCCTCCTTCTCGCTCCGGGCATCGTCCTCGCACTCCTCGGCCCAACCGGGGAATTTCGGGACTTCGGGGACCAGGCTGGGCTCGCTGAAAAGTCGCGTCAACATGGTGGCTGCAGCGGGGGGCAAAGAGCCAGGCGTTACCGGCGGCCCCGCCGCCCGCCCCCCCTCCCCCGCCCCGCTCCCACCCGCCGGGACCGGCGACAACGAATTGGGCGCGGGGCCGCCCGCCGCTGCCCCCCGCCCCGGCTGCCCGACACCGGGGCCACCGGGGCTCTCTCGGGGCGCGGCGATTCCCCCCCACCCCGACCCCCCCCAGCCCCACCGCCGGGGTCCCCGCGGCCGCCGCCCGCGCCCCGCTCCCGCTCCTCTGCACAGCCCCCCGCGCCCCCCCCGCTCCCGTCCCGCCCGATGCCCCCCCCCCACGGTGCCCCGAGGGCCGGGCCCGGTGTCGCCGGTCCCTCTTTGACGCCTCCAACTTTTCGCTGCCGCGGGCACGGAGCGGCCCCGGCCGCGGCTCCGCCGCCGCCGTCCCGCGGCCGGGGGGGTCGAGGTGAGGCCGCCGCCCCCCCCGGCATCCCCAGGTACCCCCCGTACCCCCTCCGGCCCGGCCAGCCGCGCCCGGCTCTCCCTCCCCGCCCCGGGGCTCCCCGCGGCCGCCGGAGCGCGGCCCGTAAAATGCGGCGGCACCAACCGGGGGGCGGCGGGGGGTGGCGGGGGCGGCCGGGGCCCCCCCGGGGGAGCGCGGGGGCCGCGGGCGGCGGCGCTGCCGGGGGCGCCCCCGGGGCCGGGCGACGCGGCGGGGCCGGGGCGGGGGGCACCGCCCGGGGCGGGGGCCGGGGGCGCCGCGGGGGAGCGGGGGGGCGGCTCCGCCAGGTCGGGCCCCCCCGGGGCGGCGGCGCGGCGGCTCCGCGCTGATTTCGTTGATGCCGCTCGGCCGCCGCTGCCCGCTCCGTCCCACCGGGACCGCGGCGCCCCGGGCGCGCCCAGGCTGGGGGGGGGGGGGGGGTGGGGGACCGGGGACGGCGAAACCCCAACAACCCCCCTTGGGGGGGGCTCCGGCGGGGGGAGAAAACCCCATCAGCGGGGCCGGCGGGGAGTGGGAAAACCGAGGGCCGGGGGAGAACGAAAGATGGGGGGAAAAAAGGGCGAGACGTGGCGGAGAAACAAAATCAACATGGAAGTTGCCTTTTCTCCATTCAAGTTTCCTCCGCTGCCCTCCCAACCCTCCACTTCTTACATAACTCACCTTCGGGCGGACCGCAGGAATTCTTATTTCATTGTTCCCAGCATCTTCTGGGAGCGGGACGCGGCTCCTTGAGGTGCTCCAGCCTCCTGCAGTCCTCTATCCAAAAGGAGGCGAGAGTGGCATCTCTACCCAGCAAAGGGGGGTACCAGCTCTGCTGCCAGTGCCATATGGTTGGCACGTCATGCGCGAGAGCTATCACATGAGAGCTAATGATTGACATGCGCTTGCATTCAGGGAGATTTGTCTCTCTGGGGAAGGAGGACTCGCCATCTGTCACTCTGTACTCTAAAAAAAAAAAAAAAAAAAAAAGAAGAAAAAAAAAAAACCTCTTCCAAATCTCCAGCTCTGCCTACACGCCGCAAAATGGGACCCGGGCGAGATGCAGGCGATGGCGGGGCCGGGAGGAACAATGGAGCCAGCGGGAAAACCGACCATCCCGGCTGGGCCAAGCGTGGCGGGGACACAGACGGGCGCTGGGGTGAGGGGGGAGATGCCATGGGGACCCTCGCTGGGAGCTGGCATCTGCGGCTCGCCGCAAAATGCCGCGGCGGCTCGCCCGGGTCCGTCCCCACCCTCAGCCGGCAGCCGAGCGGCGATGGCTGCGGTGGCGAGGGCCTGGCACGGGCTGGGGGCTGTGGCCGGGCATGGTGGTGGTGGTGGCAGTGCCCAGTTTGGCCACACCGGTGCTGGCCGGGGGCTGCAGGTGTGGCGTGGGCAGGGCTGGTGGCTGCAGGGCTGTGTGTCCCCACGCGGGCGGCACATGGACCCGCTGGCACCCCCTTGGCCGCACAGCCATGCCAAGGTGCCTCCACCCCACGGCACAGCCCCACGCAGCCTTTGGCACCCTCTGTGCTCACACAAACACACACACACCCCCCCGGCACACTCACGCCCTCCCCGATGCACGCGGGGGCTGAGCCTCCACGGATGCCAGTCCCACGCTGGTGGTGGCCGAGGCCCGGCAGTGCCACGGCACAGCCAACGAGGCCTTTGTCTGTCGGGCAACTCCTCACTGCTCTGTCACCCTCCGGCCTCCAAATCTGTCCCCACCGCGGTGTCTGTGCACCCAGAAATCGCTGCTGCCCTTTTGGAGAGCAGCAGCAGCAGCGCCAGGGAACTCAGATGGGCACACGATGTCCCCAGAAGCCACATCCCATCACCCGGCGTCCCGCTCCTGACTGCATCTATTGAGGTCGATGCTGTGTCCTGCATCTCCTCTGTCCCCACAAACCCGGGGGGTCAGGACCTGCCTGGCTTGAGGGGTGTGGGCAGGGGTTGGGTGTCACACACTGGCCATGCACAGTAGGCGAGGGTGGCACGGCCACGGCGTGGACACGGTGACAGTGGTGGCTGTGGCCGTGCCCACATGCAGACAAAGGGCTGGCCATACCCGGCCACCGGGGCTGTGCCAGGGCCATCGGTGGTACCCATTCCCCTGGTGCAGGTGCCGGGGCTGGCACATGACAGAGGGGCTCCGCCGGTGGCGAGCATCCCCCCGGCACTGCCGCTGCCGAACCCTCCGACTGTCACTCACGGCTGCGGCCGAGCAGATGGCACCTGGGCTGGAGCCGGCCCGTAGGGAGGCAGGGCCCACCCTGGCCCTGCCAGTGCCGGTGCCATGCTGGGCGCCGATTCCAGGGCATCCTCCTGGCACAACACATCCCTTTCCCGCAGCACCGTCCAGCTCCCTCTGTTGCTGCCATCTTCCTTTGGCTGGTGGGTGACCTGCAGGTATCACCGTGCACCAGGAGCCCACCCTCACCTGATGCCCGTGGCACACCAGAGCCAGCTCTGGGTAAGTCCCCACTCCCCTGCCATCGGTCCCCAGGCCAGAGGACACCCAGCCCTTAGAGGGTGGCCACTCCCCAGGTGTCAGGGCAGCGAAGCCATCGGTGCCCTGGTTCCTGGCATCAGACTTACGGCCCATGGGGGACCAGTGGGGATCCTCAGTCTGCCTGAGGCTGAGGAGATGCCACAGTGTGAGTGGCCGAGCTGGCCCGTGCGGGGACAGGGATGGGGACAGGGACAAGCCACAAGCCCCTGGCCCAGTGTACCCGTTACAGCCTAATTAGCAGCCAGCGAGCGCGAGGGTGGGCGCTGGTGTGAGGCTCATCAGCATGCGCAGCGCTTGGAGGGAGAAGAAAGTGGAGACATGAAACAGGGAGAGGAGATGAAAGGGGAGCAGGGAGATGAAAACCCAAACCACTGCCTTGTGGGTGCCCTGGGCTGGACTGTGCCCGGACACGGCCCAAGGAGAGGGCAGGAGTGGGATCCCGGTGCTGTCCCTGTGCTGTCCCTCCCACCATGGCCGGTGATGGCACAGGGCACAGCAGGGCAGGGGCAGCCCCATCGTGGTCCCTGGGTGACTTTGGGCAGGGGCTTCACCCAGGGAGGTGAGCAGGGATCTGGCAGCGCAGGGGCTGGATGAACAGGATCCATCCCACGGGAACTGGGGCTGCCCTGTGCAGCAGGGGCAGGTGAGGCTGACGTGAATCCAAGAACAGGCACAGTTTGGGGAGCAGGGTGGGAACGGGGGGGAGCAGGGAGGAACAGGGGCAGGGCTGGGTGCTGCCTTTTTGGGTGTGGGGGCTGGAGAGATGGGCCCGGTGACCCTGGGGCTCTGCTCCCCATCACGCTGATGTGTGCAGGGACAGGCTGTCCCAGCACTGCCACCTCTGCTCCCTGGCCACCTCAGTTATGTCTCTGGTGGCCTCAGTGCCAGGCAGGCACAGTGGGGAGTTTGGCTGAGGCATGAAGCTCTTTCCTCCTCCGAAATCCTCCGTGTCCCTTCCCTCCCTCCAGCAGGAAGGCGATGGATGCAGACGGGGACCCCGCCTGCGGCTCCAACCCTGAGGTGCGTGCCAGGGGACACATGCCATGAGGAGGGACACGGTGAGGGCACGGAGGCTGGTTGACACTGGCAGAGCCAGTGGTGGGAGCCGGGTGCTGGGTGGTGCTGGGACCCGGCTGGGAGCCAGCTGGGCCCGTGGCGGCTCCAGCGGCCCCCGCGTGGGGCGAGTTTGCCAGGGCTCAGCCGCTGCCGCATCCCCAGCGTGAGGCCAGTGCGTGGCACCACGGCCACCGCCTCAGCCAGGCCACGCTGCCCCTCCCCGGTGTGGCACGAGGGTCATCCCAGCTGGCCCCCATCGCCGATGGGGTCCCTGCTTCCCCTCAGCGAGGCCGATCCATGCGGGGCCCGAGCGATGGATCCGGCTTCGGCATCTCCCCGCGAGTGGTGGCGGGGGGAGGCGGGGGCCGCTGCCAGATGGAGCCGGCTCTGCACTGCAATATTTCTGGGAGGTGAAGGCTGGGGAGAGATGGATGCGCTAACGTGTGGCGGAGCCACCGCCGGGAATGTCACTGAGGGGAGGAGAGCGGCGGGAGCAAGAGCTGAGCCCATCCCTGTCCCCATCCCTGTCCCCGACCTTGTCCCCGCTGCCTTCGGGCCGGGTCCCTGGAGCAGCTCCTCCCTCGTAGGACCCATCCCTGGGCATCTTCCAGTCACCGGGTGAGCAGGGCCCCAGCTGCGGGTGGGGGGATCTGGGGGATGGGGAGGGGTGGGTGGTGCCCTGCCTATCCCCGTGTCCCTGAAAGTCCCTGCAGTGGTGACACAGGGTCATGGGTGGGGAGCCTGGGAGGAGGAAGCTGATGGAGGAGGGAAACTGAGAGAAGAGAGGGGGGCCTGGCTGAACTGGGATCGGGGGGGTTTAGGGTTTAGAGAACCCCCTCATCCTTTGCCAGAGGAGGATGGGGAGATGCTGTGCCAGCCCTGGGGCTGTGGTGTGGCTGCTTCACCCACTGGATCCTGCTCCCAGAGCTTCCGAATTCCTGCCCATATCCCTGACCTGTGTCCCCCCCATGTCTCCCCAGCCTGTCCCTTGCAGTCACACACAGGCCAGGGATTTGACAAGTGCTTTTTAAGCCATACGTTGTTAATTAGGAAAATGACACCTGGGAATTGCCCAGTGGGAAACTGCCGGAGCTGCGGCTCCGTGTGGGGCTGGGGATGGACGATCACGGCATGGGGACACACGGGACTTGTCCCCTCCCGCCCCATGCTCCTTTGACACCCGGTGTGTTCGCCCCTGCTGGGGTCAGATGCCCTTTGGGAACAGCTGGGGGGCTGCGACAGGGGACCTCAAGCCAGGGCTGGAGGGAGCTGCCATTGTGCCACCAGCAGATCTGGCTGCTGGTGAGGTAACACGGCCACCCTGATGATGTCACAAAAGTCTATGACATCACAACTGGGCTGTGATGTCACCAGGCTGCAGGAGTGGCCACAGCAGCCCCTCCATGGCTGCCCTGGTGGGTTGCAGGGCACACACTGGCAGTGCCACCGGTGCAGGCGCGGCTGAGTGGGGGCTGCTGGCAGCAGCCCCTGCCCCCCCTATGGCTGATGGCAGCTGCCTGGGCCCGTTTCAGGGGCTGCTGGGGCCCGGTGCTGGGGGGATGTCATGGTTTGAAGCTGCACACGGGGGTGGTTGGGGCTGCCCATAGCCAGGTCCCCCTCCATCACCCCCCATCTTGCTCACCTGCCCCCCAAAGCCAGGGACAGGCAGCTGGTGGCCCTCCCAGAAGTGCACTGAGTGTGTCAGGCCTCAGCCAGACAGGTGGGCACAGGTGAGGGGACACCGGGGTGGCACCAGGGACAAAGGCCAAGGTCTGGACTCGGAGGTGTGGGGCTGGGGGTGCCACGTCCCATCTTAGGGGATCTCAGGCCACATCCCTTGGGAGCGGGTCCAGCCTGGTGCTGCCATCGCAGAGCTCAGCTGCTCCCGCCAGCCCTGCAGCACAGGGGACCCCCAGTGTGGGGCACCTCGGGGTGCTCTCCCCATCCCCGGGTGCTCCAATCCCTGGGGACACCAGGGACCCCCATCCCGCCTCCCAGGTGCCTTCGGGGACCCCCACCCCGAGGACCAGCACCCCCACCCCAACCCCGAGGTGGGGGGGCCCGGCAGGGAGTGGATTTGGGGAGATGGGGAGGGTCTCCATGGCGACAGAGCGCGATGACGACAGTCGCCATGGCGAGGCTGCGTGGCCCGGCCCGTTGCCATGGCGATGCGCCTGGCACAGCGAGTCGCCATGGAGATGGCCGAGGGATGGAGCGGTCCCCATGGCTTGGGGACCGGGTCTGGGATGGGATGGGGGAACGGGGGTGTCCCGGGGGCTGAGCCCCCCGACCCCACAGGCGAGGCCTCGCCGGTGCAGCCGCCTGCCCGGTGCCGCCTCGTGCCCGGTGCCGCCGCCGCCGCCCGGGATCATTTTCACGAGGCTTTTCCACTCCAGTTCACACTCCCATCTGACAGGCCCAACTTCTCATTTTCAGAGTAATCACTCCACTGCACTAATTGCACATGCAAATATGCAAATTCGTATTAATTAATTACTATACTAATTAGTTCTGTGGTATTTGCGAGTAATAAATCATTCGGAGGGAGCGGGAAGCTGGAGACCTGGCCCATTTACACTTCGCATAAAAATTTAATAGGCGCTCCGGCTGATCCGGGACAGCCGCGCTGCCACGCTTAAAGGCACAGAGCTGGCCTGGCACGGCGTGGGGGGCACCGGCCCCCCCGGCCCTGCCGTGGCGAGGGGGTCAGGGCTTGCAGAATGGGCAGGGAAAAGCAAAAACAGGGGGAAAAGCACCGGGGAGGAGGGATGGGGGTGGTTTGGGGGCGGGTGATGGGAGGGGGGTGATGGATGTGGTGGCCTCGGTCGTTTCCTAGTGGGGAAACTGAGGCAGGGAGGGGGGGCTGGGGGTCCCCACTGCTGCACCCCAGCATGGGGGGGTCTTCTCTCACCTGGGGGTGTCAGGCCTCTCCTGGCAGCCAAGGATGGGGGTACCTGGGGGGGTCACCCTGCTCGGCAGCTGGGCTGGCTCTCACTGGCCACTGCCACTACATTGGCATGGAGACCACGCCAGAATGGTGACCATGCTGAAGTGGTGACCACACCAGAATGCTGATCACGCCAGCACTGCCACCAGACCAGCACCATGACCACACTGGCACCAGGACCACACTGGCATCATGATCGTGCCAGCGCCATGACTATGACCACACTGGCACAGTGACCACATGCCACCACACGCCAGCGCGGTGACCACACTGTCACAGTGACCACATTGGCACCATGATCACTCTGGCACTGCCACCATGCCAGCACAGCGACCATGCTGTCAGGGTAACCACATTGGCACCGCAACCAGGCTGGCACTGCCACCACGCCAGCACCGCCACCACGCCGGCACCGCGCTCGCGCCAGCCCGGCGCAGCCGCTCCCCGCTGCCACCTTGGGGGATTTTGCGAGCCTTTAATTGTCGTAAGCACAGATTAATTAAGCAGCGATAAACACAAACCCATGCATTATTGATGAATAAGGGTGAGTTCAGGTTGGTGCGATCGGTGTAATTAAATATAAACCTCAAGCTGCCCATTGTTAACGGACAAATTACATTACTATTGTGACACGTGTCGGGGCGCTGCGGCCGGCAAGGGGCTCACGGCCTTGCACCTCCACCCATGGCCCCCGGAGAGGGGGTGTGGGGCAGGAATGGGGACCCCCCAGCACCGGGGCCAGGCCCTTTTCCATCGTGGATCTGTGGGCGGCAAGGGTGGTGATCCACAGGCCCAGGGACGCGTCACCAGCCCACGGATGTGTGGGGACAGCGGGAGAGATGGGGTGTCCCTGCAGGGCCCCAGCGGGGTGGGGGGACACGTGGGGGCTGCACACGCACCGGTGGCACAGCCCTGGCACACACATGAACACACACATGGAAACGTGGACACGCACAGATGACACAGCCCTGGCACACACATGAACACACCCATGGAAACGTGGACACACATGGATGGCACAGCCCTGGCACACACATGGGAACGTGGACACACAGAGATGGCACAGCCCTGGCACACACATGTGCCCATCCCTGCCTCACACACACATCCACACACCCCCAGACTCCTCCTTCCTTGTTCCCTCCTCCCCCACCCAAACACCCCCCTTGCAGCAGGGTAACCCCCCCCCCCACCGTGTCCCCACATCCCTGACCCCCCCTGCATGACCAGAGCCCCCCCAAGGGCACCGCACTGTCCCCTACATCCCTCTGGGATCCCCCTGTGCCAGGCGCCGTGGCTGTGCCCCTTCCCCGCGGGCACCGGGCTCTCCCCGTTGCGTCCCCGGGGACACCCCCACACCCCCACGGGGACAAGTGACAATGACCCCGGGGGGTTGCGGGAGAGCGGCGAGCCCGGCTGTGCCCCCTCGGCCCCCCTCGCCCGGCGCGGGGTGGGGGTGCCAGCTGGAAGCTATTTATTAACCAGTCATGGTTAAATTGGTTTATAAATTAACAGATGTTTTAACTTTATTCTTTCTTCTGGGAATGGAGGCAGCAAACTGGTCTGTGCTGGCGGCCGGGACCCCCCCGGGGGGGGGGGTCAGCGATGGGCTGGGGGGAGCGGGGCTGGGAGCCCCCCTTCAGCCCACCCTGGCAGGGCTCCGTGGGAGCCCCAGGATGAGTTTTGGAGTCCCACCTCCGCAGGAAAGGGGGAGGGTGGGGCTTCAGGCTGTGGAGGGCACGTCCTACAGGTGGGTAAACTGAGGCACATGATGTCCGCCAGGCAGAGGAGACCCCCTGGCTGCCTCTCCGAGTCTCCCCACTGCACCCCTTCCCTCCTGGAACCCTCCGGACCCCCCACATTCCCCCTTTATCCTCCCCGTATTCCCCCACAAAATTCCCCCCTCCAGGGTTTTACCCATCCAGCCCCTCCCGGGCCAGGCACACCCTGGCACTGGGCTCTGTGTGCAGGAACCCCCCCGAACCAGCGCAGCCCCCGCTTAGGTGTGTGCCCACCCCGGGGGATGTTGCCCCAGGACCCCCCAGTGCCCCCAGCCCCCGATCCCACCCCGTGGTGTGGGTGTGAGGCTTGGCGTGGGCCAGTGGCCGGTGGCCAGTGGCCGGTGGCTGCCAACCAGGACGGCTCCAGCCGCGGCTCCGCTCCGGCCACCCCGTGCCAAAGCCCTTGAGCCGCTGCCCGGCCCACGCGGCCGTGCCAGCCCCGGGTGGCCGTGCCAGCCTGGCCATGCCAGCGTCGGGAGTGACATCTGCCACCGCGTGCCGCGGAGCCGACGGGCACACGGGGCTGGTGAGGGCACCGATGGCACCAGGACCAGGCACAGCCCGGGGGGAGCCGCGAGGACGCAGCCCCCTGCCCACCCTCTTGGGGATTCAGGGATGGGACTCCTCCTCGTCGTGCTGGGGACACGGCCACCCCTGTCCTGCCAGGTGTGGGGACACAACGCCCCATCCTGCCGGGAACACAGGGACACAGCCCTTCCTCGTGCCAGCGTTGAAGCCCCCGCATTTTTCCAGGGATAGGGGGCTGCAGAGCCCCCCACATCGCGCTGAGGACACGGGGTTGGAGCCCCCCAGTCGCGATGGGCTATAGAGGTGCAGCCCCCCAGTTCTGCCAGCGCTGGTCAGTGCCTCAGTTTCCCCATCGCACCCCCCAGTGCTGCCCAGTGCCCCTGAGTGGCGCACTGGGGTGCTCCTTCCCCAGCCCCTCTGAAGCCCCATTTAGGAAGGGTCCCTCCCAGGTCCCCCCTTCCCCTCTGCAGCCCCCCGGGATTGTCGCTGAGGGGGTTCCCAGCAGCGAAGGGGTTAAGCCCCCTGCGCGCCCCCCCACCTTTCCACCGCCCCCTCGGGCTCCCACGCGTGCTCTGCTCCCACGCGTGTTCCCACTCCCAGCATCTCCTCTGCGCCCGGGGGAGCACCGGCCCCCACCCGCCGCCCCCGCTGCAGCTCCTGGGGGGCGGCTGCACCCACGGAGGGGTCTTGGGGTGCAGGGGGGGTCTCGGGGGCTCGGTCCAAGGGCAGCTGGAAGGGGACACACGGGAGCGGGGTGAGGGACACCCCCGCAGGGCCGGGCGGGGGACCCGGAGGGGAACACCGGGGTGAGGGGCACTGAGGGGGGGTCTCGGCACCCCCGCCCATTCTGTGGCCACGCCCCCTCGCTGCACAGGCCCCGCCCCCCTGGCACTCACCCTCGGACCGGGCGGTCGTCCCGGTGTGTTTGTCCCCACGATGCGCTGTCCCCACAGGGCCCTGTCCCTACGATGTCCTGTCCCAGTAATGTCCTGTCCCCGTGGCACCCTGTCCCCACAATCCTTTGTCCCTGATGTACCCCATCACCACGACACTCTGTCCCCAGCACACCCTGTCCCCACGATGCTCCAACCCTGGGACACTTCGTCGCCATGGGACCCTCCTGGGGACGATGCTCCACCCCCAGCACACCCTGTCCCCACGATGGTCCATCCTGGGGCATTTCTTCCCCATGGGATCCTGTCCCCACGGTGCTCCACCCCCAGCATACCCCGTCCCCGTGGTGCTCCATCCCTGTGGCAGCCTGTCCCCGTGGCACCCTATCCCCACCATGCTCCGTCCCTGGTGTGCCCCACCACCACGGCGCTCTGTCCCCAGCTCTGTCCCCATCTTGTCCCCACGACTGTCCATCCTCACACCCCTCTGCCCCCGTGACACCGCGCCGCGTCCGTCCCCACGGCTCCGCGGTGGGCGCAGGCTCCGGCTCCTCGCCGGTGCCCGCTGGCGGGGGGCGAGCGCTTCTTCCCTCAACCTGCTGCTATTTTTACTCTCTCTGCGGGAGGATTCGCTGCTGCGCGGAGCTGCAGCCCCCGCGGCACCGCGGCACGGGCACGGGGACGGGCACGGCACGGGGACGGGCACGGCACGGGGTGCCCACGGTACTGTCCCGGCGACGAGCGGGGCCATGTGTGCCACACGTGTGCCTAGAAGGTGCCCCCGTGTTCCAGGCCCGGTGCGGCCCCCCCGTGCCACGCTGCAGGTGCCACCCGCGGGTGACGGTGCGTGGGCGCGGGCGCGGGCGGCGCGTGCCGATCCCGGGGGGCTGCGGGTGCCGGCGCTGCCGCAGCGCAGGGAGGGGAGGGGGCCCGGCCACCCCCTCACACAGCGTCTTCGTGGGTGGGAGAAGCGGGAACAGCAGCGGGATGGAGCCCGGGAACCTGTTGCCATAACGACTCCGGTCCCGGGATGGGGACGGTGCTCAGAGCCTGGCACGGGGACACCCGGCACGGGGACACCCGGCACAGGGCCAGCCAGGGCGCAGGGTGACCGAGGGCCCCTCACCTTGTCGCCAGATTTTGGCCTTCCTGAGGACACTGGGCTCTGCTGGTGCCTGTCCCTGTTGTGTCCCCAGCCGGGTGGTCACTGTGCTGTGCCACAGGGATAAGTTTGTCACCCAGAGCCAGGTTTTGTCACCCGGAGCTGGGCTTTGTCACCTAGAGCTGGGCTTTGCCACTCAGAGCCGAGATTTGCCACCCAGCGCCAAGATTTGTCACCCAGAGCCGGGCTGTGCCGTGTTTTGCCGAGCTTTGCTGCGTGGTGCCGGGCGGGCGGGAGGCTGGTCCATGGCTCGGTGCCACTCGGGTAAATATTTTGCTGGAGCGGCGGCTGCTGGCCCACGGCCACCCGCAGCCGTTGGAGCACCGGGAGATCCGGGGGACGGAGCCAGTTCCCAGCTCCCCCTTCCTCGTTCCTGCTCAGAGGCGGCTTCCATCGACACCGCCCCGGGACATCCCAGGAGGGGACGAGCCGCCGCTCCGGCTGCTGGCGACCCCGCTGTCCCCCTGCATGGGGACCCCCCGGTTGTGCCCCCTCGGTGGGGTCTGGAGAGGTGCCCTCGATGTCCCTCGGTCCCTGCCTGGAATGTGCAGCTCTGGTGCCGAGCGTTGCCCTGGGGGATGGACCCCCCGCTTCCCCAGGGGGAAAATTTTGCGTCCCGTAGGATTTTCTATGGGGGAAATCTCCAAAAGCTGGGGAAGAGCCAGGGCAGGTGGGCACAGCCCTGGGTGAAAACACAGCCACCCACCCCCGGCATCCCGGAGGCTGCAGCTGGGGGTGGGGGGGACCCCCGGCACACAGGCGATGTTTCGGGACTCCCGTGTCCCCACGGATGTCCCCTGTGCATATCCCCAGAGTGGTGTCCCTGTCCCGTGTGGCACAGAGTAGCCGGGGGGCTGGAGGGAATTTTGCCGCTGCCCACACAGGGGTGGGAGCGGCTATCCCCCTGTCCCCTGCCCCCCCACCTCTGGGGAGACTCAGGCACAAGGGACAGGGACACATATGGAGTCACCCGTCCCTGTCCCATCCCAACCGGCCACTGCAGCCGGGGTCCCCCATGGCAAGGAAGGGGTTAAGGACCCCCCACGGGTTGGCTGAACCCCCTGGGGGGCTCCCCAAGGACTCATTACCGCGGCCTCAGCCCCCCTGCCCGGGGAGGGGGGGATGAATAATTCAGCGCCTGGTAGGAAGACGTGTCCTCCCTCCCTCTCCTTCCTCCTCCTCCTCCTCCTCCTCACCGGCTCTGCCTTCCCCACCTCCCGCCACTCTCATTCCTCGCCGTACCGAGCCCCGGGTGCCAGCGAACTCCGCTCGGTAGCGGTGGCAGAGACCCCCCCTGGCTCCGGTGACTCCCGGCCAAGGCCATGGACCCCAAGGAGCGCAAGAAGATCCAGTTCTCCGTGCCGGCCCCCCCCAGCAACCTGGACCCCCGCGCCGTCGAGATGGTGAGGGGGGCGAGCGGGGAGCGGGGCCACCCCGGGGGTCCCTCCTCCGTCCCAGGGCAAAGCGCTGCCGATGACCTCGGGACGAGGAGGGACCCCCGGAATGACCGTGTGGGACGGGAGGGGGACACGGGAGAGCCCCAGGGTGCTGGAGGGAGGCGGGGAGGGACGGGGACGGTGGGGACGGGATGGGGACAGAGCGGGACAGGAGGGAGGGGATGGGATAATGGGGATTGGAGGGGACAGAAGGGACGGGATGGGACAGGGAGAGCAGGACGAGGGGGATCAGAGGGGACAGAGGGGACGGACAAGGCATGGGGTGGGACAAGAGGGATCGGAGGAGACAGGAGGATCGGGATGGGACCGGCAGAGCAGGACAAGGGGGATCGGAGGGGACAGAGGGGACAAGGCAGGGGATGGAAGGGACAGAGGGGACGGGGAGGATGCGTTGGGACAGCTGGGATGGGACAAGCGGGAGGTGGGAGGGGACAGAGGGAGGGAGGGAATGGATCCGGGGGGAGATCGGAGGGAACAGAGGGGACAGAAGGGAGACGATGGGACCGGCAGAGTAGGACAAGGGGGATCGGAGTGGGCAGGGCATGGGAAGGGAGGGACAGACCGGACGGGACTGCGTGGGGGACACAGAAACGGACGGAATGGGGGAGAGACGGGGACAGGACGAGAGAGCTCCAAGGTCCCCGTGGAAGCTGCGGTCCCGCGCAGGGAGAGTTGTGGCGGGGGGACGGGACAGGGACAGGGACAGGACAGGGATGGCACAGGAGAGAAGGGGAGGGATGAGACAGAGGGACAGGATGAGGACAGGGATGGGATGACGGGGACAGGACACGCTGGGGGTCGGTGCAGCCACCCCCACCGGTTGTCCCTGATCCAAGAGGACGTCCCCAGCACACGCCGGACCCAGAGCCGCCCCGGAGGAGCTGGTCTGGGGCTCTCGTGGGGCTGGGACGGACTGGGGACAGCCCGGGGACCCCGCGCCGGGTGGGCTCGTGGCCCTGCACCCACAGGCGCACACACGCTCACACACGTGCAGACACCTGTCCCTGGGGCGCAGGGCAGGGGACAGGGGACCCGGGGCGTCCCCAGCCGGTGACACCCCGCTGTGCCCCAGATCCGCCGGCGGAGGCCCACGCCGGCCATGCTCTTCCAGCTCTCCGAACACTCCTCCCCAGGTGAGCGGGGCAGGGGTGCGGAGCGGGGCAGGGAACGTCCGGCCCAGGGACGGGAGGTGGTGGCAGGGATGGGACATGGTGTCTGTCATGCATGGTGTGGCATGTCTGGGATGGGACATGGTGGCAGGGAGGGGACGTGGTGGGGGGGTGGGATGTAGTGCCACCTTTGGAATGGGATGTCTGGGATGGGACGCAGTGGCGGGGAGAGGACGAGGTGTCACATAAGGAAGAGGGTGGCAGGGAGGGGACGCGGGTCCCCAGCGGGCAGGGTAACCCCTGGAGGGGGGTCCGAGGGTGGGAAGGGCCCTGCCCGGCTCCGCTGGGTGCCAGTGTCCCACTCATCCCTCTCTCCCCGGCGCCGCTGATGCAGAGGACGAGAACCTGCCCTACCAGGTGAGTGGGCGCCGGGATCCCCGACACAGCCCCGCTCCCCCGTCCCGTGTCCCCCGGGGGGGGTTATCGGGGCCCAGTCCCCGCGCCTGGAGCTTATCGGCTCCTTCCCGGCACGGGCACACGGCGCCAGCGCCGGGGACGGGAGCGCGGGATGGGGACATGGAGCTGAGCCAGGCTGTGGAGCTTGGCCGCGGTGCAAACCAGCGCGTGACCGCCGCGGGGTCACTCGCCCCAGTGTCCCCAGTACTGCGTCCCCAGTGCCACATCCCCATGGTGGGGTCCTCATCGAGGCGTCCCAAACACAAGGTCTCCATAACAGGGTCCCCATCAGGGCCACCCCAGCACCACATCCTCATGGCAATGTCCCCATCGTGGGGACCCCAACGCCACGTCCTCAGGGCAGTGTCTCTACAATGGGGGTCCCCAGCATAGGATGCCCATGGAGGGGTCCTCAGGACGGTGTCCCCAATACCCCATGCCCAAAGCAAGGTCCCCGCCCCAGGGTCCCCATTGTGGGGTCCCCAGTGCAGGGTCTCCATGGCAGGGTCCCATCATGGTGTCCCCAACACCATGTGCCCAGTGCCACATCCCCTTAAGCAGGGTCCTCATTGCTGGGGAGGGGGTGGGTGTCAGCCTTGGGTCCCCATCGCAAGACCCCCATCGCAGCCCCCCACATGGCCGGGGAGGTCCTGGCTCTCCCGGGGCTGCGGTGACCCCCGGGGGGACACCAGGCCCCCCCACCCAGACGCCGCTCCCCCCGCAGCGCTCGTCGGGCGAGGGCTGCCTGCTCAAACCAAAGAGGACCAACCCGTGTGCCTACACCCCGCCCTCGCTCAAAGGTACCTCCCGCGGGGGGAACGGCGGCTCGGGGGCAGCGGGGGGGCTGGGGGGACACCCCAGTGCTCCCAGTGCTCCCAGTGCTCCCAGTGCCCGGTGACACCGGCGTCTCCCTAGCGGTGCAGCGCATCGTGCAGTCCCACCTGGAGAGTGGCATGGGCGGGGGTGACAGCTCCGACGGGGAGCCCGATGACGGCTGCGACCCCGACAGTGCCCTCGAGTCTGGTGAGGGGGACGGGCGTCATGGGGATGGGGCTGCCGGAGCCCAGGGGATGTGGGGACATGGATGCCGGAGCCTGGGGGACACAGGGATATGGGGAGGGGGATTCTGGAGCCCAAGGGATGTGGGGATGTGTCGGTGGGGCCGCTGGAGTCTGGGGCATGGGGACGGGGGACTGCCAGAGGCCAGGGGACAAGGGGACACGGGGACATAGAGACAAGGATGCCGGAGCCCAGGGGATATGGGGACAAAGGGACAAGGCTTCTGGAACCCAGCTAACATGGGGATAGGATTGCTGGAGCCGGGGGGACACGGGGAGATGGGGACGGGGCTGCTGGAGCAGGGACAGGGGTCATCATCCCCTGTAGCGCTCGGGGACAGGGCGTGTGCCGGGATTGGGACACGGACTGGCTGCTCCCGGGGCTTCCTGTCCTTGCTGCCTACTCGCCCGCCGGCGAGGCCACCACGTCCCCCCGTCGGGCCGTGTCCCCGTCCCCCGCGGGGCCGGGTGACGCCAGCCGGACCCCCGGCCGCTGTGTGACGCGGCATCGCCCGGCCCCGGCGGTGCCCCGGTGCCGCGCGTGCCTCGCGGTGCCCCGGCCTCATCGACCCCCGCCCGGGCAGCTCCGGGGAGCCAGGGCAGAGCCGAGCGCAGCTACTTCCCCGCCGGGCTCAAGGCGCACAAGCGGAAAGGTAACGGGATGGGGACGGGGGTGGCGGAGGGATGGAGATGGGAGTGACGAGGGCACAGGGATGGAGGAAGGATGGGGACGGCCGGAACATGGGAGGAACAGGGATGGCAGAGGGGTGGCAGGAGCATGGGCATGGTGGTGGGATGGCGATGGCGGAGGAACAGGGGTGGCCGGAGGAATGGGGATGGCAGAAGGATGAGGATGATGGGGACACAGGGACAGTGAGGGGATGTGGCTGCTCGTTGCATCCCCTCACCTGGGGATGCCAGGCGGGCACCGGGACTCGGGGTCCCGTCCCCCCCGCGCCTCAGCGGGGTCACCTCACACTGGGGATCCCCGGGGCCACCGTGCTGGCTCCTACAGGCGGGCAGAAGGTGTCCTTTGCCGGCGGCATCGACGAGCGCGAGGAGGACCTGAAGTCGCTGACGGTGTCGGAGATCCCCGAGGACCCCGAGGGAGCGGAGGATGACGAGGAGGAGCCGGGGCAGGAGCAGGACGGTGGCACCGGGGGTACGTGGGGCATTACCCCCCCACCCCCTATCCCTGCTGTCCCCGGTGCCACCACGCCCGGTGCTGACGCCCCGTTTCTGTCCCCAGAGCGGCGACACGTTGGCTTCGCCGAGGTGCCCTCACGCCCCATCGGCACCGAGCGCCACTCGCCCACCTACCCGCTGGGCACCAGTTAGCTGGCACCGGGCACCGGGCACCGGCCCCCCGGCCCCCCCGGCCCCCGCAGCTTCGCCTGTGCCCCCCGGCTGCCCCCGCCCGCTGCCTGCGCTTCGTCTGCCGTGCGCCACGTGCCGTGCGCCATGTGCCGTGTGCCGCGCCATGCTGGGCCGCGCCGGGACACGTCGGGACCCCCGGCCACGGCCGCCCCCTCCCCACGGGCCTTGTGCCCCCCCGGCTGCCGGCGCAGGAGCCGGGGATGGGACCCCCGGGCGCTGGTGGGGTCTGGGCCCCCCCCTGGCTGCTGCCCCCCGGCCCCCACCGAGCAGAGACCCCCGCCCGCAATAAACGGCTGTACAGAGGCTGGAGCGTGTTTGGGGGGGCTGCGGCCATGGGGGGCTGGGGGCTCTGATCCCCTTCGGGGGGGGTTTGAGCCCTGTTGGGGGGGTGACAGAGTGGGGGTGTGTGGCAGGGGATGGAGGGGGTCTGGGGGTCCGGGGGTCTGGGGGTCCGGGGGCCAGAGCAGGAGATGTGGGACAGGGCCATGGGGTGCCCCATGAGCAACCCTCCCCCCCCCCCCCCCATGGGCAATGGTGTGTCCTTCGCCCCACTGATTCCCCCCATGTGGGGAATGGTGTCTCCCAACCCTATGGGCACCCCCACACCGGGGAATAGTGTCTCCCAACCATGGACAACCCCCCCCCCCCCCACCGGAGAATGGTCTCTCCCAGATCCACTGACACCCCACAAGGGTCTCCCTTGCTCACCCCACAGACACCCCCTCTCCACACGGGGAATGGTCTTGCCCTCACCCCACTGATTTCCCCCTTTGGAATGGTCCCTCCCAGCCCTACTGATTCCACCCCCCAAGAGGAATGGTTATTGATCTCTATTGATCCCCCGCATGAGAAATGGTCTCTCCCAGTCATAGTGATTCCCCCTTCCACGCGCAACGGCCGTTCCCAGCCCCACCGACCCCCCCCTCCCGCGGTGAATGGTCTCTCCCAGCCCTGCTTCCCCCTCCCGCGGTGAATGGTCTGTCCCCCGCTCCCCCCGCAGCCGGCGATGGTCGGTGCCGGCGCAGCCTCGCTCTGGAGTTTCCCTTCCGGGGTCAGAGGTGGCGGCGGGGCCGGAAGCGGCGCCCGGCGGGACCCGGACCCGGCACCGGCACCGGGAGGTACCGGCGGGGACACGCGGGCTCCGGGGCACCCCGGGGGCTCACGAGCATCCCCGGGCCCGGCTCTGGGGCGGGCGGTGCCGGGCTGTGCGCGGGCCCCGGTGGCTCAGCCTCGGTGGGGCCTCGGTGCCGCTCCCGCGCCCGGGAGCGCAGCCGCCGGTGAGAGCGGGACGGGACGGGTCTGTCACTGCGGGTTCTGCGCTCAGTGCCGGCTCAGGACCCGGTTATCGGGACTCGGCCCTACGGAGCCTAGTTCCCAACGCCGGGAGGCCTCCGGCAGCCCCGGGGCTCCCGTTCGGGCCCCGTCCCCAGGGCAGCCCCGGCGGGCCCGGGGCACGGGCGGTCCCGTTATACGCTCTGGCCGCGCTTCACCGGCGCTCCCGGAGCCCTTCGGGCGGATCTCGGGTTTCCCGGCAGCGGGACCGCGGCGCGGGGAGCCCCGAGAGCGGCCGAGGGGCGAGAATCGCCCGGGTCCGAGCGGCTTTCACCGGTGTCACCTCCGGGAACCTGCGGGGAACGGGAGTCTGGGACCGGGCGGGTGTCGGGGAGGCTCCTTGGAGGGCAGAGGGGCTCGGGGGTCCCGGCACTGCCCTCCCATCCATCCCGTGGCAAACTCTGAGCTCTGGGATACCCGCGGGGGTCCCTCGGGGCCGGGGGCTGCAGGGTGGGGGCTCCGAGCGAGGGGTGGGTCTGTGCTGTGCTCCCGGGCTCTTCCCGCTGCTCCGGGGCCCTGGAAAAGCCCTTGGGCTTCATCGAGGAAGGGCAACGCCGGGACCACCCCGGGGACCCTTTTGCTGGGGGGAGGGGGCGGCGTGAAGCCCCTCCGTGGCTGTGCCCGAGGGTTCCACATCCCGAGGGTTACACATCCCGAGGGTTCCACATCCCGACCCCCGGAGCGGCCCCGCGGGACCGGGGGGTCGCAGCACGGGGGTCCCGCGGGGGCTCCGAGTGCCGAAACCCCCAAATGCTGGGCTGGGCTGTGCCTCCCGCTGCCTTTGGGACGTAGGAAGGAAAGCCCGAAAATCTCAGCCCAGACCTTCTGGAAATGAGGGGAAATTTGGGCCGCTGCAGGATTCCGCGGCTGGCTCCGGGACAAAGCCGCTTTTCCTGAGGCTCTCTGAGTTTCCCCATCTCTCCCTGCAGTGCCCGGGGGGAACAGGCTCCCGGGGGTTCACTTTGCACTGAACCGAGGCCTCTCCAGTGCTTTGCCGAAGCTGTTGGATCCTTCCTGGCTTTTTTGGGACGGCAGTTCGGTGTCTGGGTTAATAGTGACCTTTTTTTGTTGTTTTAAAGGGAAGCTCAGACTCCTCTCAGTGCCCAGCGGAGCAGTCGGGGTCTCCATCCCTCTGCTTCTCCAGGTGCTCTCTCACCTGGCAAACTCCACCCTCTGGAATATCCCACAGTGATCCCATGTCCGTCACCCCTGGGATGGCTCAGGGGGCTGCAGGGGTTCGGGGGGTCCCACTGTGGGTGTTCCCCACCCTGGGCTGCACATCCCGAGAGAGGGGACAGAAGAGGGGACAGGAGGGATTGTCACATGAGCCCGGGGGAAGCGTGGGAGGAAGGAGAAGTGGTGTCATGGGGTGGGAAAAGCTCCTGACTGGGAGGTGGGTCATTAATGAGCAAACGGTGCTAATGAGGGGCTGGGGTTGGCATGGGAAGGTGACACAGGGAGGGGGTGACACGGGGCTTCGAGGGGCTGTGGTGGGGTTGGGATGTGCCTTGGCACAGCCTCTGGGAATGTTTTGGTGGCCAGTGTCCTACTGGAATGGGCTGACGGGGTTTTGGGGTGGTGGCACTGGGCTCTGGTGGTGCTGGGCTGATGATCTTTTGGGGCGGTGGCGCTGGGCCATGGTGTCACTGAGTTGTGGTGGCACTGGGAGGATGATGGCTCAGGGCTGCTGGTGGCACTGGGCTGGCAATGTTTTGGGGTGGTGGCACTGGGCGGCACTGGGCTGATGATGGCACTGGGCTGTGGTGGCACTGGGCTGATGGGGTTTTGCTGGGTGTTGGTGCTGGATACTGGAGCAGGATTTCACCACCCACCTCTCCTCCGTGTTTGCTTCCTGCTGGGATCTGCGGGATGTGGCGTCACCCTTGTCCCTGCAGCCCCCATCACCTCCTAATCCCCAAACCAGGAGGTTTTCCCAGCAAAAATCCTTCCCCACAGTCCCAAAATCCCCTTCTTTCAAGGCAGAGAAGCCCAGAAAGGTCCCTGGAGCGTCCCTTGGGCTGTGATCTGTCACCCAGGATGTCCCTCCGGGCTGTGATTTGTCACCCAAGGTGTCCCCTGGGCTGTGATTTGTCACTCAGGGCATCCCCCAGGCTGTGATCTGTCATCCAGGATGTCCCCTGGGCTGTGATCTGTCTCTTGGGGTGACCCCCAGGCCATGATCTGTCATCCAGGATGTCCCCTGGGCTGTGATTTGTCACCCGGGGTGGCCCCCCAGCAGCATTTATCCCTCTCTGGAATGGAATCCTGGAATAATTTAGGCTGGAAAAGCCCTTCAAGATCATCAAGCCCAACCCTTAACCCAGCACGGCCGAGTCACCCCTAACCCGTGTCCCCAAGTGCCACATCCACACGTTTTTTAACCATTCCAGGGATGGCAACTCCATCATTCCCTGCCTGACTGTCCTTCCAGTGAATAAATCCCCCCTGATGTCCACCCTGACCCTCCCTGGGCACAGCTTGAGGCTGTTCCCTCTCACCCCATCCCTCATTCCCTGGGAGCAGAGCCCAACACCCCCCCCCACCACCGACCCCCTCCTTCCCGGCCCCTGGGCTGCCGGAGCGGGATGCGGAGGATGCTGGAATGCATAATGGAGCACCGGGGCGCTCAATAATTCATCTGTCACCCAGGAACAGCCACGTTTCTCCACGTTCAGCCCCTGCTCCGAGCTCTCAGCTGCTGGAGGGAGCAGCTCCAGTGGAGGGGGGATGGTGGTGGTTTGTCTGGGATTCAAACATTCCTGCTCTGCCCCACGGTGCAGGTTCTCCCTTGGGAATTGGATGGTTTGGGAGGGCCGTGTGTCCAAAACAGCCTAAACCTCCTTGGGAAGGCTGGGATTAGTGATGGATGAGCTGCACCAGGGTGCTCTGGTGTCGTGTCCTGCCGCGTCCCCGTGTCCTGCCACGTCCCAACACCCCGTTGTTGACCCCGCTCGGCATCCCAGGATCAGGTCCCTGGAGCCTCTCCGGGTGATTTTAAAGCGCTGTGAAAGTTGGGGAGGAGCTGCCTAAGTGCAAAGTGCTGTTGGAGGGGAGGAGGAGGCGGCAGCAGCCCCGGCGTGGGGGGATTTATTATTTATCCCTCACAGATGTCCTTAACTTTTGTCACTTCAAGCCGGGCCCGGCGCGCGGAGCAGCTGATCCGAAGTGACAAGGATTCCAGCTCCTTCCCAAGCGCCTCCAAGAGGGACTAACAGGGACTTGACAGGACTCCAGCTTTGTTCCCTTTCCAGCCCCAGCACTCCCGGGGGTGGGATGCAAAAACCGCTGGCTCAGGGATCCAGAGTGCCCCAAATCGCCCCAAATCGGGCTGTGCTTGGCTCCTGCAGGTGCTCCTGGAGCATGCCTGGCTTCACATTCCTTGGGGATTTCCACTTCCCGCAGATCTGGGCACAACCTCGTGACCTTTTTCCCTGGACTCTGCAGCCTCCTGGGTGTCACGAGTGGGATCTGTGGTGGACAAACCCCACTGGGATCCTGGCGGGCACAGAACTGCCGGGGCAGGAGCTCACGCCCGAAACAGTCCAGGGGGGATTTTTTTGGAGGCAAAGTATCCTTGAGCAGGAGGATTTAGCAGGGAAGGAGTTGGTGGCCATGCCATTGCCATGGGTGACTCGGAGGTGGCGGGGCCGGCGCTGACAGATCCCTGGCCCGACCTGTTTTGGGATCCTCGTTCCGTGTTTGTCTCCCACGTGTGCTCCCGTCACGCTCCCTTCCCACAGGGGCCTCCTTGTGCTGCACTGACGGAGAGGAAAAATCTCCATACAATGGTTGGCACAGCTGCAGGAAAACAGCCCCGGCCTTCCAGCGCCTCACTCGTGCCGGGATCGTGTGCCCGGCACTGCCAGGCGGGGCCGGGACACGGAGCAGCTCCTTCCCTGCAGCCTTTGGGACACGGAGCAGCTCCTTCCCTGCAGCCTCCCTCACACTGGAACACGGAGCAGCTCCTTCCCTGCTGCCTTTGGGACACTGGGACATGGAGCAGCTCCTTCCCTGCAGCCGCCCTGTTGCTCTGCCTGGCCCAGTTGGGCATCAGGCCCTGTCCTGGCTGTACAGGTTGGGGTCTGTGCCCAGTGGGATGATCGGCTCCCGAGGCTTTGCCTTCCCTGCAGAGGTGAGGGTGGGGTGGCTCTGTGATTCCAGGGAGTGCTCCCAAAACATCCTCAGACCCCTTTTCCTGCTTCCACAGCATCTCCATGGGCTTTGGGGCCCTTTTCCTGCTTCCACAGCATCTCCATGGGCTTTGCAGCTCCTTTTCCTGCTGCCATGGCATCTCTGTGGAGTTTGGGGCCCTTTTTCCTGCTCCCACAGCATCTCCATGGGGTTTGGAGCCCCTTTTCCTACTGGTGTTAAAGCTCATCTTGTTCCAACCCCCTGCCATAGGCACCTTCCACTGTCCCAGGTTGCTCCAAGCCCCGTCCAGCCCGGCCTTGGACACTCCCAGGGATGGAGCAGCCACAGCTTCTCTGGGTACCCTCAGTGCCAGGGCCTCCTCACCTTCACAGGGAAGAATTTCTCCCTGGGATCTGCTTTGCTCCTGGGATTATTTGCCATTGGAGGGGGACAGGAGCAGGGGTGTGGCGAGGCCTGAGGGTCCCCTCGTGTGTCCCCGCAGGTGACGCTGCCGTGGCCGATGTCCCCGGAGCCGATCCCGGAGGATGAGCAAGCCCACGGACCTGCAGCACGACCTGGAACGCAGCCTCCCGGCCATCGCCTCCATCAGCTCCTCCTTCTCCCAGAGCCAGGGCTTCTCCCCGTACTTCTTCTCCCCGGAGAAGAGAAAAGCCATCTCGGATGTGAGGAGAACCTTCTGCCTCTTCGTCACCTTCGACCTGCTCTTCATCTCCCTGTTGTGGATCATCGAGCTGAATGTGAGTTGGAGGAAGCAGACCGGGGAATCTTTGCCCTTTTTAAGCTCGGTTCCCTCCGTTAATTGCTCTCTTCCAGCACTCCTGGGACAGATCTTGGTTTGCTGTTCCCAGCGCTGGCCAAGGAGCCGCTGTTCTTTAGTGTAAACTAAAGTCCAGCTCGTTTCCTGCCCCGGGGCTTTGTCGGGGCTGTCCAGGGCTGTTAACACCGTCCCTTTGTTGTGCTGTAACAAGATCCAGGGCCTCTGGAATCACCAACCTGAGCCAAATTTCCCTCCTGTTCCCCTGGCCTGACGAAAAGCTGCTCCCTGGGTTTGCTGCTGTCATGTTCTCAGAGCATCAGAGGAGCAGGGGAGGATCCTCCAGGGGCTTTGATCCCAAAATTCTGCTGCTAATCTCAGCTTTGGGAAGCTGGAGGTGCTGCTTCACCTCCCAAGGGATTGTTGAGGGGGATGTGAGTGGTTTGGTTCTCTCCAAAGCGACTCACAAGCTGCTGCGTTTGCTCTGTGTTGCAATAACAGGGAAAATTCAGTTTATTTACCTCAGTCCCACCAAGTCCAAATCCCTCCCTGGGCTATATTTTGTTTTTATTTTCCCTGAACTGGCCCTGGCCGGTTTCAGGTACTCCGTGTCCTCCCCTGGAACACCCGGAGCAGAGATGAACAGATAGACCCTGGGCTCTGGCCTGGATTTATCAGCACTGGATCCTGTTGCTCCCTTAGCAGCTCTTATCTCTGCCCTTCTTATCTCTGGGTGTCTGCACTTAACAGACTGTCCGGGCCAGCAGCTCCGAGCCCTGCCTGAGCCCCCTGCCCCCCACCCCCCTTAGGAAAAACCATCTCCCAGCCAGCATTCCAGCCATGCCGATGATGTCCTGCCCGCCCAGCTTGGACCCCGGCCCCCTGCCCTTGTCCCAGTCCTCTCTCACAGAGAGGTGCTGCCCACAAAATGCAGAATTCCAGCCCCCAGGAGATAATCCTGGTGCGGTCACCAGGGCGATGCTGAGCATGGGTCGTGCAGGTAGCCATTAATGAGTGACTAAGTGCTGATATTTGGGCCCCGAGCCGAGATGCTGCATATTTAAAGCCATTAGAGCAGCTTATTTGCCTGGTTATGAAGAGCAACGGTTTGAGATCATGACTAATGCCTTTTTTTTTTTTTTTTTTTCTTTTTTTTTTTATCCAACCGCTTTCCTTCGCTGCAAGATAAGCCGAGCAAATTGCCCCTCGTTAAAAGCAAACTGTAATTGTGCAGGCTGGGTGCTCTCAGAGCCAGGGAGATGCCTCAGGTGGTTCAGCTGCCTGGTGCACAGCCTGTGTTTAAGCTGAAAACAGCCCCCAAATCATGACCCAAAGCTTTCCCTGTGTCTCGTCCTTCCTGCATCATCCCATGGAGTTGGGCTGTGGGGATGAGGCTCTCAGTGGCCACTCAGCAAAGCTGGCTCAAGTCCCATGGCCAGAGGTCAGCTGGAGGCACAGCCCAGCTCTGCCCCCCTCTTTTTGCCCCTTTGTTTTATATTAAGCCCCAATCCCAGACCTGGAGGGATCCCTTCCCAATCCCAGTGGCTGCCTGTGCTGCCCTTGGAGTGCCAGGACACCCCTGGCTGCCGGGGACTGACATCCACCAACTTGTTCCTGACAGCCCATCCAACAGAAAACACCCCCAAAATCCATCACCCAAAGCTTTCCCTGTGTCTCCTCTTTCCTGCAGCATCCCATGGAGCCAGGGATGGGGGAAGAGGCTCTCAGTGGCCACTCAGCAAAGCTGGCTCGAGTCCTATGGCCACAGGTCAGCTGGAGGCACAGCCCAGCTTTGCCCCCCTCTTTTTGCCTCCCTCTCCCTGGATTTTAAGCCACAGCTTTGACCCAGAGGGATCCTTTCCCAGTGGCTGCCCTTGGAGTGCCAGGACACCTCGGCTGCCAAGGACTGGCCCGAGATCCACCAGCTTGTTCCTCACAGCCCATCCAACAGCTGCCGGCTCCTCCAGCTCCCGGCCAGCTGGGCCCCATCCAAACCCATAGCCTAAAGGTGAAGCATTTGTTCCAGTTACCTGAGCCCTCCACTTCCTCACAGACAGCCATTCCAGGCTCCCAGGATTTATGGTGTCCAAAGGACTGGGGCTGTCAGACCCTGGATTATCTCGGGATGAGCTTTTTCCACACTCCAGTAAATCCCAGAGGGTGTTTTTGCCTCTCTCAGATTCCCATGGCTGTGCATCCTCCTCTCCTCCCTCTTCCCCTTTGCCAGCCCGTTTGAACCTGCTGGTTCCCTTCTTCCATCAGATTTCCTGGAGCACTGCTGTGAGCCGTGGGAAGCCAGCTGGAGGGAGAAGGGACCCCTCAGTGCTTTGCATGAGGAGGATCCTTAAATCCCCCCAGGTGCTCAGTGACCCCGAGAACCCCTGCAGGAAGATGTTCAGTGCGTTAGTGAAGGCTCCCGAGAAACATTTTTCCTGTGGTTTTCCATTTTTCCCCATGTCTCCTCCCATTCCTCTGAAATCTGGGACCTGGACGAGGTGGGCAGCAGTGGGAGGTGACCATCCAGGGGCTCCAGGCTGTGAGGAACTGGTCACCAAGGATTTGGGTGTTGGAAATCACCACCTCGAGGTGTTTAATGTCCCTCCTGCCCCACCCACGCTCCTCGGTGTGAACCCCAGGGGGAAACATGGTGTGAATCCAGGCAAGAAATGTGCCATGGGATCCTCCCTGGTCCTGTGCTGGCAGAGGAGCCCACGCCAGGCCCGTGGGATCATTTGTATTCCAGGTGCATTCCCTGACCTGGCCATAACCCCGGGCACTGCTTGGCTCCTTCTCCCATTAGTTTCTTATCAGTGCACTCAACAGCTTCCTGCTTCCCTGTCTCCCTCAGACCAAGGAGGGCATCAAGGAGAACCTGAAGGGTGAAATCATCAACTACAAATTCAACACCTCGTTCTTTGATATCTTTGTGAGTATTTCAGCCTCCTGCAGGGCTCTGAAGCTTGGCAGGGCCAGGAGGGTCTGGGGTCTTCCCTTGCCCACCTCAGTGAATCCCTCCTGGTGCAGCCTTGACCCCTCAGTTCCCCGGGAGCTGGCGCCTGTCCCTGCCCTCCCAGCACCTGGCAGAGGGACAAGGGCAGTGACTGGTGTCGCTGGGTGTTTGTTTTTGCAGCTCTTGGCTCTGTTTCGCTTTGTTGTGCTGCTCTTGGGCTACGCCGTCGTCCGCCTGCGCCACTGGTGGGTCATCGCGGTAAGGAGGCACTGGGGGCTTTCCCGTGGGGAGTTTTCCCTCTCCTCCTGGATTTCTCAGGGATCTGAGCTCCATCCATTTATTTTTCAGGTCACTACACTGGTATCCAGTGCCTTCCTGATTGTGAAGGTCATCCTCTCCGAGGTTGGTTTCCCTGGGCTCGTGGGGAGCTGCTTTGTGATTTCTCAATGCTGTTTTATTCCCTGTTTGGATCATTCCCTGTGCTTCCATTCTGCTTCTTTCCACACAGCTTCTGACCAAAGGGGCTTTTGGGTATTTACTTCCCATCGTCTCCTTTGTCATTGCTTGGCTAGAGACCTGGTTCCTGGATTTTAAAGTCCTAACTCAGGAAGCAGAAGAGGAACGATGTGAGTATTTGTGCTCCTCTCTGGTATGAGTTGGACAAAACCAACCAGGCCTGGGTTTGCTGCTGCTCTGGCATTTCTGGAAAAGGCATCTCCAGGCTGGCTGGGATGGGAAGTGCCTGACTCAGTTCTGTTATGGTCAACAAGTCCCTTCAGGGGAAGAAAATACCAGATTATAAAAAGCATCTTTTAATTGAGTGGAGAAAAATGTGCCAGATTTCCCAATGACTGGATCCTGCAGCCAGACGTGCTGGAGACAGAGCTCACCTCTGCATGGGGGAAAGTGTTTGGAAACAGTGAGGCAAATGCCAGGTGGAGTGTTGAACTCCCTGTCCCTGATATCTGTGTTAGGATCTGGCTGGAGCCCTTTCCAGGAGGGCTGCTGGAGTCACAGACACATTATGTGGCACGGGGTGAGTTATGGGGTGTGAAATTCTGCAGCCTGTGGTCTCTGAGGTCACACTGAGCAGGGATTAAGGCTGACCTAAGGCTTCACACATCACCCTGTAACTCCCAGGGTCCTTCTAGGCCTGGCCTGGAATAGCTGTCCATTCCTGTGGCAGCACAAGGAGTTTGTCCCTCTCCCAGGAGTCACTGGCTGGGAAGTGGCACTAAACTAAAAGGGGCATTTGTCAGGCGGGTCTCAGTCAGAAATGCTGTGACTGGAAAGCACCAGAGGATGTTTGGGTCTTGCAAGGAGGCTTTAAGATGAAAAATGATCAAGTGTTTAATGCCTCTATTGGATTAGGCTCAGGTTCCAAATTGCTTCCAGGGGAAGCTCTTATTTAATTAGATGCTTAATCGCCTTTGGATTATTTGACAGGCAGAAGAGCCCATTGATCTCCAGGGCAGATAAAACGTCTCAGACAAAAGATGAGGCAATAGGAGCTGAGGCTGACTGGTGTCAGTGGGAAAAGACAGGGGAAAACGTGGGAAACAACAGGGTGTTCGGGCAAGGCTGGGGTCCCAGAACCTGCCAGGTGTTAAATCCTCGTGCTCCCATTCCCAGGGTTCCTGGCAGCCCAGGCTGCAGCCTCGAGACCACTGCTGTACCCCCGAGCCCTCTCCGAGGGACAGTTCTACTCCCCACCCGAGTCCTTCGCAGGTAAGATCACCTGTGCCATCACCTCGCTTCCCATGCTCGTCCCACCGTGGAATTCCTCACCTCCATCATCTCTTCCATGAGTTCTGCCTTGTTACCCCAGCCCTTGGCACAGCCTCCAAGAACTGACACTGCAAAACAGGGTCCCCTCTCCCCTCTCTGTGCCTGCACCCGGGCAGGGGTGGCACTGCCACGCTCTCCCCATGACACCTTTTTGTCGGAGCCGCCCTCGGCCCTGCGGTCCCAGCAGCAGCTCTGTGGGGAACTGGAGCCTTGTGTGGGCTTGGGATTAAATGCTCTGAGCTGTGTGCTTGGAAAATGCTGCCCTGGGGGCTGAGCGCACGGGGATGGGTGGTCACAGGCGGGTGAGGATGAGGGTGGGACATCACTGCCCTGTGCCAGCACCAGAGAGCTCCTGGCGTGGGAGTGGGGACATCTCAGCTGGATTGTCCTGGTGTAGCTGAGACCCGGGATGAGCTCAGCTCTCCAGAGCAGTTGTCCCAGTGTAGCTGAGACAGGGATGAGCTCAGCCCTCTGGAATAGTTGTCCCAGTGTAGCTGACACCCGGGATTAGCCCGGTTTTCCTGAGCAGTTGTCCTGGTGTAGCTGATAGCCAGGACAAGCCCAGCCCTCTGGAACACTTGCCCTGGTGTAGCTGACACCCAGGATGAGCCCAGTTCTCTGGAATAGTTGTCCCAGTGTAGCTGACACCCGGGATGAGCTCAGCCCTCTGGAACACTGTTCCTGGTATAGCTGACACCCGGGATGAGCTCAGCCCTCCAGAGAGCTGAGCAGGTGTTCAGGGAGACAAGGGCTGGAGTCATCCTTAGTGACAGCCCTCCCCGTTGGATAAGGAACAGGGATCGGGCACTGTCCCCCACGAGAAGGGAGGGAGGTGGTACCAGTGGGGTGTTCATTAACTGTGAGTTAATTGGTGCTTCCCTGTAGGGTCGGACAACGAGTCAGATGAGGAAGGTGTGGGGAGGAAGGCCTTGACAACTCAGGTAAAAACAGGGGCTGGCCCTGCCCTCCGCTCCAGGCTGATCCGGGGCTGTGGGAGTCTCCCCAGTCCTGTGGTCCCAGCAGGTTCTGCTGCCCCTCATTCCAGACCCCTCAGTTCTGGGATCGTGTGGCTGAGTCCCCTCTGTGCCACAGGACCGGTGGCATCGTGGCCACTGCAGGAGGGGGTCATCTGAGCCCCCCCAGCTTTATCCCACTTCCCCATGGCTGTGTGCTCTTCCCTGCAGCATCCCACGGGGAGGTGTTCTGGCTGTGCTGCTGCCTGTCCCTCTCCCTTCCCCCTTCCATCCCTGGTCCTTTGGTCACATTCTGGGATGGCCATCACCTCACCTGTCCCCACGGCTTGAGAGGTAGCCCTTGACCTCCCCAAAACCTGGCTGGGCACAGGCTTTGTGCCCAAGTGATCCTGCTGCTGTTCAGCTCCAGTTCTGGCTCCTCCAGGAAGGAAGCTGCACATCCCAGAGCCCTTTGCCTGCTGGAAACCCTCCTGCTAAGGCGGGAACCGCCAGGAGCAGCTGGTGTGTGGATCCCAGCCAGGGCAGGGAGTGTGACTTGGAGCTCCAAAATGAGGCCTCTGTGACCCAAATTAAGAGATTTCTGATCCCCTTTCTCTCTGCCAGCCTGGGGAGGGGGGGAGCAGCACACACACACTCCTCAAGCTTCCTGCACGCCTGGCTAATGAAATCCTCACTTCTTTCCCAGGAAAAGGAGTATGTCCGACAAGGCAAAGAGGCCATGGAGGTTGTGGACCAAATCCTCGCCCAGGAGGAGAACTGGAAGTTCGAGAAAAACAATGCAAGTGTGGTTTTTCCTCCCCAGCTGGCAGAGGGCATGGATGGCTTAGCAAAAACCGGGACAAACGAGGCTTTGGAAACCTCCTTGCACCATGAAAAATTAACAAGCGTTACAATTACCTGATTGAATTAGGAATCTATTCCAGTTCAGTTAAATGTAAAATCCCCTCTTATTTAATTAGACGTTTAATTGCCTTGCAGTTTGACAGGAAAGGGCCCTTCCCTCCTCCCTCTGTCCAGAGGGTGTGGCCGGCTCACCTTTGGGATGCAGAGCCATGGGAGGGAGCAGGGGAATGCTGATCCCACAGCTCCAGCCGTGCCCTTGCTCCATGGCCCAGTGCCTTTGAGCCTGCTGGGGGCCCAGACTGGCCACAGGAGAGTGTGGGGCACAAACTGCTCTTCCCACCCCCAAAAGCCACTGGTGTCCCCCTTCCCCAGCACCTGGAACCTGCTGGGTGCTGGGGTGTAAATTTTGGATGTGGCTCTGCCCACTCCAAACTTTTCTGGGGTGCCCAGATCTCTTTTCTCTCTCTGAAGAGCACAGCAAAAGAGGAGGGGTTCGCCCCCCAAACCCAACCTTGTTTCACGAGGTTGAAACATGGCTGGGGGGGTGCGAATCCTGCAAACTGCTGTCTCATCTGGTGTTTCAAATTCCCCTGTCAAGTGATCCTTTGTCTGATGCCAAACTAGCTGGGCAGATTGTTTTCTTTTTCCAAAGGGGGATGGATTTAAATAGACTAATCAGAGTTTAACACAGGGCTAACGATGAAAGGTTTTCATCTGCCCATCCCCGGCCCCTCTGGGGAGGCTCTTCTCAGCCGTAGGTAACACCAGCAGCGCTGGCAGCGAACCCCCTTCGCACCCCAGTGCTGCTACAAAGAGAATGTGACCTTGACGTGGGGTTTGCAGCCTGGCACAGGGCGGATTCTTTTTCTGTCTCATCCCTGCTGCCTCTCTGGACATTGTTTTGTTGATGGAAATTTAGGCATGGCCAACTGGAATTGTGTTCGGGGTGGTTTCCGCGCTGGGGTCGCTGCCTGGTGTGGGGGGCAGGGGGTGATTGGCGGCTGGAGGGGGTGACAGGAGCCTCAAGAGTTTTAGCAAACTTCACCCCAAATAGAAACATTCCCTTTTACTGACAGAAATACAACTTTCTCATCTCTTGCACAGGACTTCGGTGATGTTGTTTACACTTTTGAAATCCCTTTCCACGGCAAGACCTTTATTTTAAAGGTAAGAACATCCTTGGGCTGATTCCTTGGTCTCTTTGGCACGGGGGAAAAGCCACGGCTCAGCTTTCAGGACAGGTCAGGCTGCAAAACACGCTCCCCGTGCTTGAGACAGATGAACAGCACTAGGGAATCTCTCCAGGAAAACCCCTTGGCCGGCAGACAAAGTCCCCAGTAAATATCCTGGGCCCCAGACTCCGCTGGTAGAGTTGGGAGCAGGTGACTGCAAGACTCGCTTCCAACCCCAGCATCTCAGACTAATCTGACCAAAGAGGCTAATTGGAACTAATTGCCAGCAAGGCCAGGGCTGAGCGTGCGTCTGCTGCTGCCTGGCACCGGGAAGAGCCGCTCGGAAGTGCCTTGCTCCGTGCCCTCTCCCAAGCTGGAGTGGCTTGGCTGGGAACCACGCTTTAATGAAGCGTCAGTGCTGCCGTGGCTTTTCTTTGTTCCAGTGCATATGTTGCCTCGCTGGCAGGAGCTGCCAGTGGAGCAGCTCTGTGTTCACCAGCAAAAGCTGGATGGTCCCACTTTCCTGCATTAACCGTTTGCCTCCGAAGATCCCCGCTCCCGTGGGGATTGCGGGGGAATGGATGTTGTGTGTGCTGGAGCTTGGAATGGCTTGGAGAAAAAAAAAACCAGTCAAAAATGCAACTTCCCGAAGCGATGGTGCACGGGGAACTGCTGAGGGTGGGAGAGAGGCAGACAGGCAGGCTGAGCTAAGCGACTCCCAGATCCTGAGGTCTGTGTGTCCTCCCTGACCCCACGTGTGCCCTCCAGGCCTGTGGGAGCACTGGGATAGAGGGGTGACAGCCGTAGCTTTGCATGCACGGGAGCCAGGCCGGCCTCACCCCTCCCCTCTGCTGTGATCCCACTTGTCCTTTGTGTTTTGCCCTGTTTTCCTTAAAAATAATCTCCCCCAAAGGGAGCAGAGGGGCTGGCTGACTGCTCTGGCTCTGTCCTCAGGCTTTCCTGCAGTGCTCTCCTGAAATGGTTTACCAGGAGGTGATTCTGCAGCCCGAGAAGATGATCCTGTGGAACAGAACAGTGGCAGCTTGCCAGGTGAGCGTGCTGGACAAAGATGGCTTAATCACAGGAGCTCCTTGGAGCGGAGAGCTGGAGCTTCCCCATCCAACAGAGGCTGCTGGCGGTGCTGGAGCCGAGCTGGATCCCAGTCACCGAGGCGTTAAATCTCCGCCGCTCATCCGTGCGCTCCGCGCGCTCCGCAGCAGCCGGCTGCACGCCTGTGCCCGGCCAAGAGCCCGAGAGGAGGGCAGGGACAGGGGCCAGGGCTGAGCCAAACCTGCCTCTGCCTGGTGGGAGGGTCTGGGCCTCGTGGTGGGGAGCTGGAGGTGACACCTGTGCCCCCCAAAAACTCGGGAGACGAACCTGTGCACATCGCCCTCTGCCCCAAAAGAGCTTCTGGTCTGATCCCGGTGCTGATTTGGGGGAGGGGTTGCATCCTCTTGGCAGGTGCAGGCTTGGAGGCACAATCTGAGCAAATCTCTCTTCTTTTTGTTTATTCCCCCCCTCCCCAGATCTTGCAGAGGGTCGAGGACAACACGATTGTCTCATACGACGTGGCGGCCGGAGCTGCCGGCGGGGTGGTGTCCCCAAGGTCGGTTCATTCCACTCTGCCCCTAAACACCCCCGAAACCACAGGGAGACCCCTCTGAGGAGGCACTGGGGATGCTCTGGGCTGCTGGGAGCTCTGGTGTCACCGTGGCAGGGCTGCTTGGCTCTGCAGGTAACACTCCCAAGGTCGAGCAGCCCCTGAAATTTCCTCCAGACACTCCTGGCAGGATTCTCAGAGCTCCAAACCCCGGTCGGTCGGGCTGCCAGATAACAGCGCTTGGCTGTGCTTTGTCCCTGTGTTGACACAGCCCTGCCACAGCCTTTCCCAGCAGTCCAGAGAGCAGGATCTGCCCCCTCCACATCCCAGGTGTGTTTTTAAGCCCTTTCTCTGCGCAGGGATTTCGTGAACGTGCGTCGGATCGAGAGGAGGAGAGACAGGTATGTTTCCTCAGGGATGTCGACCACACACAGCCTGAAGCCTCCGCTCTCCAAGTACGTCAGGTGAGAGGCAGGTGCTGTTTTTTTAGCTGGGATCACGCACTTCTCCAGAGCTTCGAGGCAAAGAGCCACTTAACTGCAAGCCCTGCTGCCTTCCTGGCAGGATTTGCAGGAAGCTGAGCTATTTGTGGAGCTGAACCTCGCTTCCCTTGTTCGTCTCCTTTTGTTCAAGAAACTCTCAGTGCTGTCAGCGGTGCTGGGGCGTTTCCCAGCTCGGGGGAGTGGAGGTGCTGACCAGTAACAGCCCGAACCCCATCCCAGTCCCACATCCTGTTTATGTAGCAGTTAATTCCCAAACAGGAATTTCTGAGGGGCAGTAAACAGCTGGCTGTGGCTCTGAGCCTCTCACATGCTTTTGCTCCTCGTAAGCCACTCGCTCACTGAGTTTGAGGCATTGAGGGATGGCCCCGTGGGTGAAACGAGGATGGAGCAGCTCCCAAAATGTCAGCAGGGCTTGGGCCTCTCCCATTCCGAAGGGACAGGCTGGTGATGGATCCCGGCGGGGTCGGGCTCATCAGACAAGGACTCCTTGTTCCTGCCAGGGCCCAGCTGTGCTGCTGTGCTCTGACTTCGGTTTTCCTAATAATCTGGTTAAAGTAATTGACACTTTATCTCAGAGCCGTTGGAGCTGCCTCAGTCTATTTAGGAACCGGGGACTTTCAGGGCCTGGAAAAATCCTTGAACAAACGCACACAGCAAAAATAGCATGTTCTGAAGAGGGAAGGGAAAGGGAAATCTGTATTTGGGCTGTGTGTGCACAGCTCCCGTCTCGGAGACGGATCAGATGGTGCCAGGAAGGATCTGGGGGCTGCAGTGACAAGAGCCGAGCCTGTCCTGAGCACACAGAGCTCCCTGGGACCTCTTGTTTGCAGCTGGGGTTGTGCCTGGTGAGAGCTTCCCGTGGGGAACAGCTGGCACGATCCAGAGGCAGAGCTGCTGCTCCACCGGCGGCCCTGGCACCGCTGCTGCCAAGGCACCTGTGGGAAAGCTGCCCTGCCGTGCCGGCTCGTGTACCTGGAGCCAAGGCACATACCTTCCCAGGCTCCCAGCATCTGCTCCTGCCCCACCAGGCTCTGGCCTTCGCTGCCAGGCTCAGCTCCGTGCGGTGCATCCCAGAGCCCCAGAGAATCCCAGCCTGAATTCCAGCCTGGTTCTGCCTGACCCTCTTGGCTTTCCTCCACAGGGGTGAGAACGGACCTGGAGGATTCATCGTCCTGAAATGTCCCAGCAATGCCAAGGTCTGCACCTTCATCTGGATTCTCAACACGGATCTGAAGGTAAAGTCAGTTCCTTTACTGTCCCCAGCACAGCTCTCCCCTCTCCCCTGGGATCCAGCATCCCAAGGCCCTGCTCCGGGATCCCAGCAGCCAGGAGCGGCCCCTTAGCGAGCACTGCCCTGAAGGGACTCAGGTTTGGCAGGTGGGAGTTAAACTACCCAAAAATCCCCCTCCTTTCATGGTGGGAGTTTGGGAAGCTCTTCCTTACCTGGAAGCTCTTCCTTACTTAAGATCTCACTTAGGGGTTTCACCTCTGAGCGCGGGACTGGGGGAGAGGACATTTTTATCCTCTTTGATCACCGAAACCAGTTTGAGGCACGGGAAGTTCTGTGCCTGACCGCTCCCGGGAACACTCCAGAGGGGCAATTCCCTGCTCCCGAACCCCCTGGCACAACCACAAGCACCCCATACCCACCCCCGGGGGAGTGAGCTGCCCTGGGTCTGGAGCTATTTGCAGAGCTTCGTGTCCTTGCCGGTGTCCCGGACAAAAGGCAGCGCACGGAGGGACCGGGATGGGGCGGATGCGGGAGCAGGAGCGGAGTTGGCCCCGTTCCTTCCTCCGCGGAAGGTTGACGTGGTAACGGCGCTGCCGCAGCAGCACAAAGGCTCCATTCATCCCTCGGCTGTGCTGCAGTGCTGCGGCCCCCTCCCCTCTCCTCCCCTCCCCTCCCACGGCCCCCTCCCCTCCCCCAGAGCCCAGCGGCTCCTGCCTGTCTTGCCAAACGCTTCGGGAAAGGTTTGGGAAGCGCCGAGAGCAGAGCGTGCCCTTCCCACCCCGTTGTGCCAGGGGTGTGTTTTCCTTTCGTGGATCTGGCGCCCATCACGGGCAGGTTTTGGGGGGATACCAAACCCCCCGTGGTGGGGCTCGGAAAGAAAAGAGGTTCCTTGTGCTTCCCGGGCCGAGCGCTCCCGGCGCCGCCTCCGCCGTGGAAGGAATGCCGAGCTATTAATAACCCCCAAGTGCTCCCAGCGCCTTCCCGAGGGGCTGTGCCAGTGCCCAGACCCCTCCGCAGCTCCTCGCTCTACCCTTCGGCCCTGCACGAGTATTTATAGCCCGTGGCTCATCCCTTCCTGCTCCTTGGGGGAGGGAGGATTCCGCACGTGTTCGTGTTTGGGTCCGGAGCTGCTGTCGGGAAGCGGCCGAAATGGCCCCTGGAGCAGTGGCCTCGAGCTTTTCCTGCCCCTGTGTCCGAGGGAAAACCTGCTCCAGGAAAAGATCTGTGCTGCACCACCCCAATCCCAGGGGAGGGGAGTGTCCTGAGCCTGCCTGACCCCCGGGATAGTTGGCCAGTCATCCCTCCGTGCCCCTGGAGCGGCTCCCGGCCCTGCCGCAGCTCCCTGCCCCCAGAGACAAGGATTATTATTTTTTCATGGATCTCCCACCGTGGAGCCGAGGCCGAGGCGGTGGGGGGTGAGTCGTGCAGGGCTTTTTTAGAGAAATCCAACCACGTTGCAGTTCCTCCCCCGGATCAAAGCTCCCTGAGAGCCGCAGCTCCGCGCAGCGGTGCTCCTGCATCCCTGGATGCCTCTGGGGTGGGGTGGGGTGGGATGGGATGGGATGGGATGGGATGGGATGGGATGGGATGGGATGGGATGGGATGGGGGACAGCCCCCAGCCTCAGCCCTTGCTTACGGCCCCGTGTCCCTGGATCCCCCCAGGGCGTGATGGGGGCAGCTCCCAGCCCCAAATCCTCATGTCCCTGGAACACCCTGGAGTGGGATGGGACCAACCCCCAGCCCTTATTCATGGCTCCGTGTCCCTGGAACCCTCCAGAATGGGATGGGGGCAGGCCCCAGCCCCAAAACCTCACTGATGTCCCTGGAACCCTCTAGAGTGAGACGGGGGCAGCCCCCAGCCCTGGCTCCTGGCCCTGTATCCCTTTCTCTGGAACCCTCTGGGGTGGGATGGGGGCAACTCCCAGCTCCAAATCGTCCCTCCTGGCCCCGTGTCCCTGTCCTGTGTCCGCAGGGTCGCCTGCCCCGGTACCTGATCCACCAGAGCCTGGCTGCCACCATGTTCGAGTTCGCCTTCCACCTGCGCCAGCGCATGGCCGAGCTCTGCTCCAAGCCCTGAGGACGCTCCGCTGCCCTCTCTGCTCGGCGGGGGATGGGGACAGAACCCTGCACCCCCCAAGGAGGGGTCCCCCCACTGCCAGCCCTGGGCTGAGGCCAGGGGGAGCTCAGCCCCTCCTCCCACCACGGCTGCCCTCGACTGGGGCCCTGGACCTGACTGTTCTGTGCCAAACCCCTGCCCTGCCCTCCCCGGGGGCTGGGCTGATGCCCCCTCCCCACACACGGCTTGGGGGCTCAGCTGGCACCCCCAGATTCCTGTCCCCGCACCCCAATTCCGTGAGGAAGCGGGGACAGATGTGGTGGCCATGTCGGGGTGAGGACTCAGCTGAGCCCCGGGCCGGGCTCTGCCCCTCCACCAGCAGGTGAAGGCACAATTCGTGCCCCCCCACACCCACCGTGCCCCCCGGGGCTGTGCCCCCCACCCCGGCTACAGCGCTGGGGACCCCCCAAACCTCCCCTTGCCGCTGGCTGAGACCCCCCCCCCCTTCCCAAAGCTGCAGCTCCCGGTGGAGCCAGTGCGGGATTTGCCTTAAGCAGAGACTTTGATCCCTTTTGGGGGTGCGGGGGGGGGCGTTGGGGGTGGGGGCTGCGGGGGCGACTGCAGTTTCTCTACCTGTGAGCGCCGTGTGCTGCTCTAAAAACAGCAGCAGCAGCGGCAGCGCGGGGCCGCCCGCACGTGGGGGCTGCGCTGCAGGAGGGGAGGGGGGCACCCACAGACCCCCCCCTGGCTCTCTGCACCCCCTCCAGGGCCTGGGGGTCCGGCCCTCACCCCCGGTCAATGTGTGGGGGCTGAATTAAAGCCTTGCACTGTTTGCAGCTCCGTGTCACCCGCATGCCCTCTGTCACCCAGGGAATCGAAGGGGTGTTCGTGCAGGTGGGGTTGGGGTCAGCCCCCCCACCGCCCCCAGCGCCAAAGGGTGGGGTCTGCAGGCTCCTTGGGCCACTGGCCATGGGTGGCACTGGCCGTGGATGGCACTGGCTCCCACCCCGGGATGGCACTGGCAGCTCCATCGACCTGCAGCGTTCCTGTCTCCCCTGGCCGCCCCCAGTGCCCCCCAACCCTGGGTTCATCCCCTGGGGTGGGACCTCCACGCCTGGGAGGGTGTCTGGGGGGGGCTGGAGCCCCACATCTTCTCTGGCACCAGCCACATCCACGTGAGCCTGGGGTCACTGGCACCCCATACAAACAGCTCATTGTGGGGGTCCCTACAGCCCGAAACTCCCTGTCCTGAGGGGGGCACGCTGGGAGGGACCCCAATGTCCCTCTAAGGTCAGCGGTGTGGCTGCTGTGGGTGGCACAGAGGGGGCACGTGGCACCCCCAGTGCTGCAAGGGGGGCAGAGAAAGGCCAGACGTGCCCTGTGCGGGGTCCAGGGGGGTCCTGCCGGTGCCATCACGTTGCTGGCAGGGTCTGCCCCGCATCCCCATGGCGGGAAGGGGGGGGGTACACCCGTGGGTGCCACACACGTGTCCGAGGTGCCACCCCCCCGCTCGCCCCCCTTGGCAGAGCCCGGTGCCAGCGGCGCGTCCCAAAATAGCCCCAGCGGGGCCATAAAAGCGGGGCGGGCGCCAGGGGGGGGTGGAAAGCGGCACCATGGTGGGTCCTGGCGTGATGGGGGGCTCCAAGGGGCTGCTCTCGGCCCGCCTGGGCTGCAGTGTCCAAGAGGAGGACGTGGGGCGGAAAGAGACCTTCAGCGCCGAGTGGCTGGACCTGGAGCTCAGGTCCCGGCCCGAGGACGGGTGAGGGGCACGGCCGGACGGGTGCCAGGGGTCCGAGGGCTGCTGGGGGAACGGGGGGCACTGGGCGTGCTGGAGGAGTGGGGGGGCTTTGGGGGGGGATTGGGGCTGTGGAAGGCTCCAAGGGTTCTGAAATATGGGGTTGTGGGGGGGCTTCAAGGGTCTCAAATTGTGGGGTTTCCATGGGGTTGTGGGAGGTTCCAAGGGTTCTGAAATGTGGGGTTTCCATGCGGGTTTGGGGCTGTAGGAGACTCCAAGGGTCCCAAATTTGGGTGTTTCCATGGGGTTTTTGGGTTGTGAGGGGGCTCCATGTGTCCCACATTATGGGGTTTCCAGGTGGTCTTGGGGCTTTGGGGGGTCTCTGAGGGTCCCCGTGGAGTCATGGAAGCTCCAGGGAGGTGGTGGGCAGGGGTGTCCAAGAGGGATTGGGATGGTCTCAGGGGTTCCTGTGAGGAAATGGGAGACTTTATGGGGCTGGGGGAGGCTGGGATTCCCCATGGGGCCAGGAGAATGCCTGGGGGTCTCCAGGGCTTCCCATGGGGTGGGGCTGAGCAGGTCCATGGGACATGGTGGGGTCTCCCATGGGGTGGGGTGGAATATGGGGGGTCTCCAAGAATGCTGGTGGGATGGGGTGGGACAGGGGGTTCTCCAGGGGTTCCAGCGGGGTGGGGTGACCCCAAAGGGTAAGAACAGGACACGGGGGTCCCGCTCGCACCCCCACAAGCGCCCTGTGCCCAGGTGGTGCCGGCGGGAGGTGGACACGCAGCGCCGGGAGACGCTGGAGCAGCGCGGGGCCGTGCGGGTGCTGGAGCAGCGCTCGCCCTGGGGGGTGCTGCGGCTCGGGGTCCTGGGGCAACCCCTGGCCCAGCACCTCCTGCCCTACGCCCGCACCCTCCCCGTGCCCCTCTTCGCCCCCCCGGACCTCCGCGGCGCCAAGGGAGGGATCCGCCGCACCCTCTCCCGCTCCCTCTCCCACGAGGCCCAGCGGGGCTGAGTGTGGCAGAGGGGCCGGGGGGGGGGGTCGGGGGAGGGCAGGAGGGTGATGTTGGGGGGCTGGGGGGACCCGCATGCCTGGGTCTGCTCAGCCGCCCTGAAGAGGCAGCGCAGGAAGGAGGGGGCAAGTGGGGGTGGGCTCCCGTTCGTCTGGGACCCCACCCCGCTGCGGGCGTCGTGGAGGCCGGTGGGGATGAGGACCCCGCGGGTCGGGGGGCTCCCGCCCTTCGGGGGGCTCCTGGCAGCTCCGGCGTGACTCAGTTTCCCTGGCGAAAAGAAGGGAATGCGAGGATGAGGAGTGCTGAAACCCGCTCGGGGCTGAAGGGGGCCCTGGGGGGGCTGGAGGGGGGTGGGGGGGCTGCAGTGGGGTTGTACAAACCATGGTCTTTGTACGGCAATAAAACGCCTACCTTGGCACGGCAGCATCTTTTTGGGGGGTGTACAAGGGTAGGGGGCAAGATTTAGGGGGAGAGGGACCACTCTGTGGGATGGGGGAACAGAAGCACAGGGGGAAACTGAGGCACAGCAGCTGGAGGGACCCGGTGTCTTATGGGGCTGGGGGAGTCTGGGGGGGGAGGGCCTTGTGCTTATATAACTCCCCCCTGCATCGCCCACCTGGTGCCAGGATCCCAGATTAGCTGTTCCCACTCTGGATCCCTCTGTCCCTGGGCCCCTGCCAGGCCCTGTCCCCTCCCTGTGCCCAGCCCAGCCCCATCCCGGTCCTTCCTCCCAGGAGCCACCTGTCCCTCCACCTTCACCCCCTACAGCTCCGGCACAGGCAGGATTTGGGGTCTTTCAGTGCGCCCAGCCCCATAAGTGGGTCCCACCCTGCTCCTTATCCCGGAACACTGGGAGCGCTGGGAGCGCTGGGAGCTGGCAGAGGTGGTGCTGGCTCCTGCCAGGGCTGGGCTGAGGTCCAGCATGCTCAGCTCACTGGTGATGGAGAGCTCAGACGGGCCACATCCCAAACCCAAACCCAATCCGCATCCCAATCCTTTCCCATCCCCATCCCAAACCCCACTTCATTCCAATGCCATTCCATCCCAATCTCAATCCCAATCCCCATCTTGTTCTAATTCCTTCCCATTTCCATCCCCATCCCATTCCAATCCTTTCCCACCCCCATCCCACACCATTCCTGTCCTTTCCCATCCCCATCCCACTTTTGCCCCCACCCCAATCCCTCTTTATCCTCATCCCCATCCCATGGGACATTCACGAGGAGCCACAGCGCTGGGGCAGCACAGAGGGGTCACAGCCACATCTCGGGGTGGGGAGGACAAAACCTCCCAGGCACGGGGACAGGATTCCTGGATCCCCACAGCCCGGGAAGGGCGGCGGAGCCGTTATCAGCTCCGGGATGGATCCGGCCGCGGCCCCGGGGCGCTGGCGCTAACCGGGTTAGGCGGGATGGATGATGGATGGAGGGATGTGGGGTGGATGGATGGGGCCGTCGCGGCTCCCCGCGGCCCCCCCGGGCCGGGCAGGGATAAAAGGCGGCGGCGGAGCCGGAGCCGCAGCCCCTCGCCATGAGCAGCCCGGCCGCGCTCCGCGAGGGCTACGAGCACTTCGACCCCCGCGCGTACCTGCGCAACAATTACCTCCCGCCCCGCGCCGACTTCTCCTCCGAGGAGTTCGTGGTGCCCTGGAAGCTGCGATGCCTGGCCGAGACCTTCGCCAGCGGTGAGGGGAGAGCGGCGGGGACCCCGCCCCAAACCTCGCAGTGGGGTGGGGAAACTGAGGCACGGAGCACCCGCGGCACCTGGGGGCAGCGCCTCTCGCCCTCCCTGGTTTTCCCGGTCTCCCCGACCAGTGTGGGGACCCCCCCCACATGTCCTGTTCCCCTCCCAGGTGAGATCCGGGGGCAGACGTTGATCGATGTGGGCTCGGGCCCCACCATCTACCAACTGCTGAGCGCCTGCGACCACTTCGAGGAGATCGTGGCCACCGATTACCTGGCGGTGAACCGGGAGGAGCTGGGCCGGTGGGCGCGGGGCGAGCCCGGAGCCTTCGACTGGAGACCCTTCATCCAGCATGTCTGCAAGATCGAGGGCCGCGGGTAGGGGGCCAAAGGGGGTATGGGGGGGGGGGGGGGGCGCGGGACCCCAGGAGGAGGGTGGTGCTGGGGTGGTCTCTGCTGGATTGTGTCCCCAATATCTGCAAGATCACAGCTCCAGGTCCCCCCAGATCCTGGGCTTATCCCTGTAGAACCACGTCCCCGAATCCCATGGGATCACAGTCACATTTTCCCGCAGATGCTGAGGTGATCCCTGGAGGAACATGTCACTAAAATCCCATGGCATCATGGCCCCACATCCTTACAGACTGTCCCCAAATCCCATGGGTTCACAGCCCCATGTCCCTGCAGATGCTTGGGTGATCCCTGCAGGATCCCAGCCTCACATATCCATGGAATCCTGTCTCTATCCCCGTGGGTGAAGGGCTGATCCCCATAGGAGCCTGTCCCCATGTCCTTGTGGGCGCCCAGCTGATCCTGCTCCCGTGTCCGTGTGGATCTTGGGACAATCCTTTCTGCATCCCATCCCCAAATCCCTGCAGATGCTCGCCTGATCCCCAGGGGATTCCGTCCCTTTGTCCCTGTGCATGTTGGGTTTGCCCCAGTGGGATCCTGTTCCTGGGTCCCTTTAGGTTCTGGAATCAGCATCCCATCCCACACCCCTTCAGGATCCTATCCCCATATCCCTGTGTGCCCTGAAGCAATCCTCACCCAATCCCTACTTCTCCGCACAATCCTTCCCCACATCCCTGCACAATTCCATCCTCACATCCCTCTGTGTGCTGGATCGATCCCATTCCCACATCCCCATGAGTGCCAGGTTGATCCCATCCCCATAACCCTCTGGATGCCGGACTGATCCCATCCCCACATCCCTCTGTGTGCTGGACTGATCCCATCCCCACATCCCTGCGTTTGCCGGGCCAATCCCCTCCCCACACCCCCCCAGGCCCCATCCCACTGCCCACCTCCCCTTTCCCCTGTTCCCCCCGCCCCTCAGGGAGCCGTGGCAGGACAAGGAGCGGCGTCTCCGCCAGCGGCTCCGGCGGATCCTGCCCATCGACGTGCACCGCCCGGAGCCGCTGGGGGCTCCGCTGCACCCCCCGGCCGACGCGCTGCTCTCCGCCTTCTGCCTGGAGGCCGTGAGCCCCGACCGCGCCGCCTTCGTGCGGGCGCTGGCCCACGTGGGCAACCTGCTGCGCCCGGGGGGCCACGCGCTGCTGCTGGGAGCCCTGGGCGAGTCCTTCTACCTGGCGGGCCCCGCTCGCCTGCCCGTGGTGCCGCTGCAGGAATCGGACGTGCGGGAGGCGCTGGCGGCCGCCGGCTTCGCGCTGCGGGAGCTGCGGAGCTACGCGATGCCCCCCGCGCTCCGCACCGGCGTGGACGACGTGGACGGGGTGTTCTTCGCCCACGCGCAGAAACCGCTGGAAGCCTGAGGGGAATCCCCGGGAAATGCCGGGAAATCCCAGCTCGCCCGGCAGCCTAAAGGTTGGGTGGGGTGGACTGGAAGCTCCCCCCGCAACTCCCTGTCTGGTTGCGGGCATGGTGACAATAAAGGTTGAGGTTGTGGCAGAGGATGGAGGTGCTGAGGGGTGTGGGGAGGGGGCGCGTGGAGATCTGGGGGGGTCAGGGACCCTTGGGTGGGGGGGAAATGCGACATATGGATGGGGGAATGGGGTGAGAGCAGGGTGAGGATGTGATGGGTGGGTGGGTTCACAGTGGGGGGGATAGGGGGCACAAATGGGGAGGGCAGAGGGCAAGAACAGGGTGGGAAAGGGGTACAGGACAGGGAAGGTATGGGGTGGGTGGGAGGTGGAAGATGGGGGATACGGGGTATGCTGAGGGGTTGGGGAATACTAAGGGGTTTGGGGCACGGGGTGGGACACAGAGGGTGAAAGCAGGGTGGGAAATGGGGTGCAGGATGGTGGGTATGCGGTGAGTAGGGGGTTCAAGATGGGGGGATATGGGGTACACGGAGGGGGGTGTTGGGCCACAGAGTGTGGGGGCACAGGCTGAAAGCAGGGTGGGAAATGGGGTGCAGGACAGTGGGTATGGGGTCCACTGTGGGGTGACAGCAAAGGGAAATGGAGCACACTGAGGGACTGGGTATGGCAGGGGGGGCACAGGGTGCCCTTGGGGCAGGGAGGGGACACGGGGAGGGGACAAGAACCCAGCACTGCACAGATTAAACTCAGCTTTATTCACACCCGGGGAGGGAGAATGGGGGGGCACAGCCCCTCTGGGCCAGGAGGGGGCACACCCAGCCCCAAGGCACCCACACAACACCCCCCACCCCTGCCAGAGCCACCCAGCACGGCCCCCCATGCACACACAGACCCCCCCCCCCAATCACCCACGTGTCCCCCACACCGCGAGCCCCAGCAGCCACTGTCACCTCGTGGGGGTCCCCAGCTCAGCACGGGGAGGGTTTGGGGGGGGTCTCAGCTGGCCTTGACCCCTCTGTGCCCAGCAGTGGGGGGTTCCCACCCCGTTGGGGAGATGGGGGGCACAGGGACGGGGGGTTTGGGGAAAGAAACAAACCTCAGAAGGCAACCGGGGGGGGCAGGAGGCTGTGGCCAGGGGGGGCCAGGGGGGTCACTTGGCACAGGGCAGGGCAGGGCCCTGGGGGGGCACGAGGGGCTTCGCTCCCCCCCCGGCAGCTCTAGTCCACTTTGAAGAGGTCGGAGTTGGCCTTCAGGAGGTAGAGGCTGTCGTCCATCAGGAAACTGGGGGAAAAAAGGGGGGGCTCAGGTGGAGGCTCGCAGCCACAGCCCCCCCCAGCTGCCTATGCTGGGATTGGGGGAGCCCTGAACCCAACACTGAGCACAGCAACCCCGGGGCTCACGGGGGGAGCAGCAGAGGGGTCCCTCCAGCACCCCCTGGGCAAGAAGGGGGCCCTCAGCACCCTGACTTAAAAAGGGGGGTCTGTGCATGCCATGGGCAAGAGAGGGGCACCCAGCACCCCAACCGGGGTCCCCAGCACCTCAGTTTCAACGGTGACACTCCCAGCACCCCATAAAAAACAGAGGGGGACCCCGAGCACCCGAATTTCAACATGGGGGTACCCAGCACCCTCTGGATAAGAACGGGATCCCCGCACCCTCGATTTTAAGGGTGACACTGCCAGCACCCCATGGATCAAAGGGTGCCCTGAGCACCCCAATTTCAAGAGGGGGCTCCCAGCACCCCCGCAGGGTTTCCAGCACCCCATGGAAAATCGAGGGGGACCCCCAGCACCCAAATTTCAAGAGTGGCATCCCCAACACCCCGCTCCCCTCCCAGCACCCCCAGGACACAGAAGCGCTGCACCCCTGAGCCCCCCTGGGGAATACAGGGAGCCCCTCGCCCCTATTTTAATCGAGGAGGGGGTCCTGGGGAGGGGTCACCGACCTGTAGAAGAGCACGTTGAGGGGGATGGTCCCGATGTGCCAGAGCGCGTGGGCGTCCAGCACCCAGAGCAGGGGCGGGAAGTCGAGGAGCTCGAGCAGCGCCAGCGCCTGGAGCAGCAGCACCGCGGCCGCGCATTTCCACACGTGCGGGAGGCGCCGGCCCTGCCGCAGGCACCACCGCAGCCACCACGCCACCGTCAGCATTCCTGGGAAAACCCCCCAGGGGAGTCAGGGGTGCCCGCAGGGCAACCAAACCCCTGTAGGAATTGCTGGGAAAACAGGGGGGGGGGGGATCGAGGACAGGGGGGTGCTCAAACCCCTGGTCAGCATTCCTGGGCAAATGGGGGCTCAGGGATGGGGAGGGCATGGACTGACCCCTAACATAGCCCCAGCACAGCCCAGTGGCTCCCAGTACAGCCCAGCACTCCCCAGCCTGGATGCAGCTGGCTCCCAGTAGCTCCCAGTGCAGCTCCAGTGCCTCCCAGTCCATCCCAGTGCCTCCCAGCTCACCAGCAGCAGCGTTGGCCACCAGGTTGTAGCCGTAGTCAAAGCGCACGAGGCTCAGGTAAGAGATGTGGCCAGCGAGGAAGAGCAGGAGGAAGGCCCTGAAGATGCTGATTAAGGCCGGGCGCTGCAGCCCCAGTGTCCTGCGGAGAAGGGGGGGATGGCCAGGTCCTCCCAGTATGGCCCAGGGTCCTCCCAGGTACTTCAGTGATACCCAAACTGGCCCAAGAGAAGCCAGCACCTTCCCCAGTACAGCCCAGTGGCCCCCAGTGCAGCCCAGTGGCCCCCAACGTGGCCCAGCATCCTCCAGTATGGACCAAGAATAGCCCAAGAGCCACCAGCATGGCCCAGCGTCACCAGTGTAGCCCAACTGACCCCTAATGCAGCCCCAGCACAGCCCAGTGGCCCTCAGGACAGAACCAGCATGGCCCAGTGGCTGCCAGTACAGAAGTGGCAAGGTCCAGTGACCCTTCTCAGCATAACCCAGTGCCTCCCAGTACAGCCCTGCACTCCCCAGTCTAGCTATAGCTGGCCCCAGTGCCTCCTGGTCTGGTCCCAGTGCGGCCCTGCAGCCTCCAGCCGAGCCTTGGGACAGCTCAGTGCCTCCCAGTCTGTCCCCAGTGCCTCCCAGACCATGCCCAGTGCCCCCCAGTCCAGCCCTGGTGCTCACCTGACACAGCACAGGTACACGGAGTGCAGGACGACGGCCGAAGCACAGAAATAATCCAGTTTCTGTGGGATTTGGGATGGCTGAGCCATGCTGGCAGCGTGGGAAGTGGAGGGGGTCTGAAACCCCCCAAGCGGGGCCAGAACAGGACCCCAGGGGGCTTGGGGACACTCCAGGGGTGCCGCTCCCTCACCTCCGTCAGCGCCGTGTCCCTCGTGTGGAAAACGGTGGACCAGAACCAGGCGTTTAAGGAGACCTGGGAAAGGGGGAAATTTGGGATTTGGGGAGGTGGGGGGATGAGGGTCAGGGTCCTCAGTGGGTCAGAGCTCACCCCCCCCACGTCATTTTGGGGGATGAGGGCCCTGGGTAAGGGATGGGGAGGTGGAGCAGCTGGAGCTGGGTGGGATCAGGTGGTTATGGGGAAGATGTGGGGGAAGGGGTGGGGGGGAAGGGAAGGAGAATGGGGGGAAAAAGGGAAGGGGAAGGGGAAAAAGGGAAGGGGAAGGGGAAAAAGGGAAGGGGAAGGGGAAAAAGGGAAGGGGAAGGACAGGGAGAAGGAAAAGAAAGGGGAAGAGAAAGGGGAAGGGAAAGGGAAAAAAAGCGAAGGAGACAGGTAAGGAAAGAAAAGGGGAAAAGGAAAGGGGAAAAGGAAAGGGGAAAAGGAAAGGGGAAAAGGAAAGGGGAAAAGGAAAGGGGAAAAGGAAAGGGGAAAAGGAAAGGGGAAAAGGAAAGGGGAAAAGGAAAGGGGAAAAGGAAAGGGGAAAAGGGGGGAAAGGATGAGAAAAGATGATGGGGAAAAAGACGGGGGAAAAGACGGGGAAGGGCTCACCCAGGCGAAGGCGACGCAGGTGGGGTAGGTGGGGGCGGCGGGGGGCACGGCCGCCCGGTAGCGCAGCAGCATGACCAGGCTGGCCAGGCCGTTGAGGAAGGAGGCGAAGGCGGAGGCCGGCTCCTGGAAAAACAGGAACCGGGAGAAGGGCCACTGGGAGGGGACGGGGGCGTCAGCGGGCACGGGGGGACCCCGACTTCCCCCGCTTCCCCCCCCAGGACCACCGCTCACCTTTCCATGGAACTGGGGCACGCGGTGGCCGCCCTGCTGGTACAGCCGCACCGTCAGCCACATGCACTCGTACTTGCACTCATCCCGGCACGTCCAGCCTGCGGGACACACCAGTGCCTCCCAGTATGCACCAGTGGGCGATGGGAGCGCCAGGGCCTGGCTCGGGGCAGGGGGAGCGGGTGGGGTTCACCCCGTGGCACCAGAGACACCCCCCACACCTCACTGGGCACCACGGAACGATCTGGGAGGACACCCAGCTGTCCCCATGGTGACCAGTAGCACGGTCCAGTTGCTCCCAGTATGGCCCAGTGATGTCCAAACTGGCCCAGCACCTCCCACAGCAAAGTCCAGCGTCCCCGCAGTATGGCTCCATGACCCGCCCCCAGTATGGCCCAGTATCCCCACCACACCGCCCAGCATGGACCAGGAAGAGCCCAGTAGCCACCAGCATAACCCAGTGTATAGCCAAGTGACCCTTAACACAACCCCAGCACGGCCCAGTAGCCGCCAGTATAGAAGCGGCACGGTCCAGTGACCCCACAGCGTGACCCAGGGCTTCCCAGTCCAGCCGCAGTATGGCCCAAGAGCCTCGGGCCAGCCCAAGGCCGCCCAGCACCTCCCAGTCCGGCCCCAGTTCGCTCCCAGCGCCCCCGCCCGGAGGGGGCGTGGCTTAAAGGGGCGGGGCCTCTCCGGAGGGGGGCGTGGTCTCTGTGCCCGCCAGCCAATGGGCGCGCGGGGGCGGTACCTGTCAGGCCCATGTAGAGCGGCTGCCGGGCGCGGAAGTTCCGCAGCGCCACCCCCGAGCAATTCTGCCGCTCGCAGCGGCTCAGGCACTCCCGGTACAGCGGTTCCCGGTCCCCCTGCGAGCCCCGGGCCGGGCCCGGCGCCGCCGCCGCCATGAGAAGCAGCAGCAGCAGCAGCGCGGCCCGCGCCGCCATCGCCGCCCGGCCCGGCCGCTTCCGGCCCGCCCCGGAGATGGGGCTGGCGCGGGGCACTTCGGGATATACCGCCCCCGCCGGCCGCGGAAGGTGATGGGATACAGGCCCCCGAGCGGGAGAATCATGGGATATATTCCCCGTGCACGCTCTGCAGAGGCTCATGGGATATATCCCCCCGTGTACGCCCTGCAGAGGCTCATGGGATATATCCCCCCCGTGCACGCCCTGCAGAGGCTCATGGGATATATCCCCCCCGTGTACGCCCTGCAGAGGCTCATGGGATATATCCCCCATGGGGGCCGGGGATTCCGAGGCCTGCAGGGACCCCCCGGTTTCATGCGTGGCTCGGGGTCAGTTCAGGGCCCGGGGGCAGCGCGGCCTGAGGAACTGAGTGGTCCCGGCCATGCGGGACCCCCGGCAGCGGCCGTGGGATGAAGTGCCCATGGCGGCCTGGCCTGAGGTGACAGTGATGTGCTGGATCGCCATTCCTCCCCCCGTGGCAGGCGGGACCCCAACACCGAGAGTCCCCCTCTCTGGGGGCTCCTCCCCCGTGGCAGCCTCGGTGGCACACGTGGGAGCACGGGCTGGGGTGACCCGAGGGGACATGGGGGGCAGAGCCTGCCCTGTGCAGGGTTCACGTCCCGGCCCCCCATCCCGCTGCTCCTGGTGCGATGCCTCGCTCTGCCCGGCCGAGGGGTTGGGATGAGGTTCCCCCCCTGTGGAGGACCCCACGTCCCAATTCCCTCTGTGTGCCCAGGGCAGCAGGTGAAGGTGGAACAGGTCGGGGACAGGTGCCAGCTCTGGGTCACCTCATCGGGGACCCATTAGATGCTGCTGGCCTGTCCCCAACCCCCAGGACTGTCCCCAACCCCCAGGACTGTCCCCAACCCCCTGCACCATCCCTGGATGCCAGGTCTGTCCCCTCACCCCGGGACTGTTCCCCCCAGACCCACGAATGGCATTACTGTCCCCTCACCCTCACACGGGTGACAGTCACAGCCCCAGCTGGGCAGGTGAGGGGACAGGGATGGAGGGCGTGACCTCCCCCTCCCCCCCCCATTCAGGCGACCCCCGCCCCCCAGGATCGCAGCAGGACCCAGGGACAGGAGAGCTCTGGGGCTGGGAAGTCCCAGGTGCTCCCCAGGGAATGGCAACGGGGACTCCGGGATGGGAGGTCCCCAGTCCGCGGTGCTGTGGGGGGATGGATTGGAGCGGGGGGTCCGGGGTGGGGGGTCCCCGGTGCTCCGAGGGGACGGAAAGTGGGATCGGAGCCAGGGGGTCCCCAGTGCTCCCGGGGAGTGGGCGGGGGGCACCCGCTGGTCCGGGGGATCGTGGGGTTCCCGGTGCTCCCGGGGGATGGACGGTGCTGATCCCGGTGCTACGGAGGACGCGAAGAGGGAAGGGGAGTCCGGGGCGGGAGGTGCCCGGTGCTCTTGCGGGGGGATGGACACGGGGGCATCCGGAGCGGAGAGTCCCCGGTGCTCCGGGAGGATGGACGGAGGGGTGGGGTGGAGGGGGTCTGTCCTGGTCCGGGCCGGCGGGAGCGCGCGGGGGCGGCGGGAGCGCGCGGCGCGCCCTCGCCCGGGGCCGGGACCGGGATCGGGATCGCGAGGCGGAGCCCGGGAGCTGCGGGAGGCGGCGGCTCCGGCTCCGCAAACTTTCCGGAGCGGCGGCGGGGCCATGGGCCGCGGCCCGCGCTGAGCACCATGATCGCGGCCGGGGGCTGCCTCGGCGCCGGGCTGCTGCTGCTCGCCGCCCTCTGCCCCCCCGCCGCCGCTGAAGGTGGGTCCCACCGGGGACACCGGGAATCGGGGGGACCCCGGCTGCGGGAGCGTCCCCCGCGCCGCGACTTCGTGCAAAGTTTTGCACGGGACCGACCGGGACCAGGGGGGCACCGAGAGGGGGAACCGGGAAAGGGAGGGGGGGACACGGGGGGCGTGACCGAGAGGGCACCGGGGGGGGGACATCGGGGTGGGACCGAGTGGAGAACCGGGAGGGACCGAGGGGGGTACGTGGGGGGGACCGAGGGGGCAGCGGGAGGGGACCGAGGGGGCCCCAAGCTGGGAACGAGTGGGGCACCGGGGGTGGGACCGGGCAGCTCTGGGAGTGGGTCGGGAGCCACCGGGCCGCGGGGTCCGGTGTGCCTGGGGCTGCTCAGTTGGAAGCGACGGGACCGCCTCCCCCGGTCCTTCCCCCGTCCCCCCGCTGCCCCCTCGGTGCCCCCGGTTCTCCCCGCCGCGGGCAGCGCGACCCCGCTGTCCCCGCGCCGCGACTGCCCGCCAGGACTGCGGGCCGAACTGGTCTGTACTGGGAGGCGCTGGGGCCGAGGAGGAGGCCCTGCTCGCTGCGCCCCGGCCCCCCCGAGCGGGACGACCCCGCTGCCATTGTCCCGGGAGGAATTTAGGGGCTCCAGTGCAGCCCGGAGCGGGGACCCCCCCTCTGCAGCCGGTCCCGGGGCTCCGGTACCGCCGGGAGAAGCGCAGACGGGGGGACCCCAGCCTGTGGGGGTTCCCTCCCAGGGGGCACCGGGAGGCTTCGGGGCGCGGGGCAGGCGCGGTGCCCCACGGAGCGGCTGGGTGGGTGGGTGGGTGCGTCCCCGTCGCTCCCATCCACATTCTCGACGTGCCGCACCCAGCCCAGCCCCGGGGGGAGCGGGGAGCCCGGCCCGACAGCCCCCCGGGCCTCGGCCAGGCACCGCGGCGGGGATGGCAGGAACGGGGCCAGCAGGGGACGGCGCTGGTGGCTCCAAAGTGGGCACCAGCAGCCCCAAAAGTTGGACCTCGCTGCCTCCCTGTCTGGGGGCAGCTCCAGCACCGGGGGTTTGGAAGGTGAAAGCCCGGTGGGACTGAGCCGGTGTGGGGTGGTGGGACGGGGACGTGGGGATACACCAGGTGGCCTCCACTCCTGGCACCCCGCAGCTCGCTCTGCTTGGAGGGTCTGTGTGGGGCGAGCTCCTGGTTAGGGACACCCCGGTGTCCCCCCATCCCTGGGGCCGGATTCGTGTCCAGCAGCCCCGGCTCAAGGCAGCCCTGTGGGCACGTGGCCGATGGGCTTTGCTGGACACCCGTGGGCAGCCGAGGTGCCCCATGGTGGCACTGCCTGCCGGAGTGAGCCAGACAGGATGGATCACTCGCTGCCCTTGCCGGTGCCCAGCTATGGACCTGGGGGAGCAGGCAGGGCCAAATCCCAGGGCACGGAGCCGGGATCCCACCAGGATCTGGTGCTGCTGCTCGCTTGTCCCACCTGCCCTTTGCCCCGGGGAAGCCGCAGCACGCCGTGCCTGTGCCACAGCAGGTGTGGGCACAGACCTTGAGCTTTGGCCGCCCAACAGCACGTTCGCTCCTGCGGTCCCCTCTGTCACACAGCCGGTGGGCTGGGAGAGAGCTGCACCCCAAATTCGAGGGGCTTCCTCCTTCCTGGCCATATTTTCCCCGGCTCAGAGGCCTCGGAGCAGGTGGGGGAGGCGGGTGCCAGCCGGGTCCCCTGGACACGGGGCCGCGCCAGCAGCTGCCCAGCACCGGCGGCTGTCACTCAGCCGCAGAGCAGCCGGGGACCGGCACACCGAACCCTGCCTGACCCCCGTGTGCCCCCCTGCCCCGTGCTGGCATGGCAGTGGCCCAGGGCTGGTGGCTCTGGGAACGACGCTGCGGTGGCGGCAGGGTCAGCGCCGGGGCCGGTGTCGGAGCGGGGCTGGGGTCTGGCGTGGGGGCTCTCCCCGGCGAGCTGTTGGGGCGCCGGGGGCCGCGGGCGCGCCGGGGCTGGGCCGTGCCCGCCAGCCCTGCGTCACCGCTGCTCCCCAAACACGCCCGACCTGAAAAGGCGGTTCCAGCCGGGAGCGGGCGGCCGGGGCCCTGTGCCACCCGCGCCCGTGACTCACCCGCCCGGGGCCTGGCACCCAGGGCGGGCTCCCGCGCCCCCCACCCCGCCTGGATGCCGCGGGGATACTCGCCCGGCCAGCAGCCCGCCACAATGGGGCCGGCCGGGCCCCGCAGCCGTCGCCGCTCAACAATCGGATCTTGTCTCGGCGCGGCCGCCCCGGCGGCGTGGGCAGCGCATTCCTGCCCGCGGCCCCCGTTCCGGCCCCGCGGCTCTGGGGGTCCCAACCCAGCCCCAGCAGTCCCCGACGCCCACCGCGGGCACGGGGCGACGCCGGTCCCCGCTGTCCCTCGAGCGGGGCCCGGTGCCAGAGCGGGAGCAGCTTTGCCGCGTGCCGGGGTGGGAGCCAGGGAAGCCACGATCCAGGAAACCCATCGGAAGCTGTCGGGAGCAGCCCCGGAGATAAACGGCGGCCGCCGGATCCGCGGCGTTTCCTGCGGGGGCCGGAGTTCGGTGTCCCGCGGGAGAGAGGAGGGGTCGTGGACCCGCTGAGCCCTCGCTGTCCCCGCAGTCTGCACCGGCACCGACATGAAGCTGCTGCGTCCCTCCAGCCCCGAGAGCCACTACGAGACCCTGCGGCACCTCTACCAGGGCTGCCAGGTGGTCCAGGGCAACCTGGAGCTCACCTACCTGCCCGCCGACGCCGACACCGCCTTCCTCAAGGTGCGCAGAGGGAAAACACGCGGAAGGGGGGGAAGGACGGGGGTCGGCCGGCTCCTCACCCTTGTTCCCCCATCCCAGGACATCAAGGAGGTGCAAGGGTACGTGCTGATCGCGGAGAACAGCGTGAGCGGGCTGGAGCTGCAGAGCCTGCGCATCATCCGCGGCACGCAGCTCTTCCAGGACCGCTACGCCCTGGCCGTGATGGGCAACGCCGGCTCCGCCGGGGCGCCGGGGCTGCGCCAGCTCGGCATGAGGCACCTCACAGGTGGGGAAGCCCCGACCTGGGGCCAGCACGGGTGATCGGGGGTGTGGGTCGCTGCTGCTGCAGTTGGGAGCTGCTCGGTGGTCCCACGGGATGGCAGGTCCCTGTCCAGGTCTGGGTGTCCCCATGGCAGGTCCCCACCCAGGACTGGGTGCTCCCATGGAGTGGCAGGTCCCTACCAAGGACTGGGAGTCCCCACGGGGCTGCAGGATCCCCTGTCCTCATGCTGACCCCCCTACCTGTTCCCCCCACAGAGATCCTGAAGGGAGGGGTGCGCATCGAGAGGAACCCCGAGCTCTGCTTCCAGGAGACCATCCTCTGGATCGACATCCTCCACCGGCACAACGAGTTCCGTGGCGAGATCCACGTGGACACCACCCGCAACCGCAGCTGTGAGCGCCCCAGGGGGGTTGTGGTGGTACCAGGGAGGGGTCTGGGGGTTTCCAGCCCCTCTGGCATCCCCTGTTCACATTTTCCCCCACGCAGGTCCCGACTGCCGGGCGCTCTGTGCTGAGGGGCGCTGCTGGGGCGAGGGGAAACAGGACTGCCAGACGTGTGAGTGTGGGGCCCACACAGGCTCTGACCCCCCCGGGGACCCCCAAAGCCCCTGGGATCCCCTTTCGTTCCCTCTGTATGCCCCTGCTCTGCTGATCCCCTCTTGGCACCCAAATCTCTGTCCCAGACACTCCCTGGACTTTCCATTTGCCCCCCCAAATCCCTGCCCCACTGACCCCTATTTGCCACCTAAATCTTGCCCCCAGAAGCACCCTGACCTTCTGTTTAGTCCCCAAATCCCTGTTCCACTGAGCCCTACATGGCACCCAAATCCTGGCCCCAAAGATCCCCTAAAATCCCTGCTCTGGGAGCCTCCCCTTACACCCCAAATCCCTGCCCTGGAAGCCCCCACTTGCCCCCCCAGATTCCTGTCCCACTGCCCCCACTTGGCACCTGAATCCCCACCACACAGATTTTTGCCCTCGGAACCCACCTACCCTCCAGCCCCTCAGCCTGGAGACCCCCCCATTGCCTGGAGGAGGGGGATCCATGGGGGTCCCTGTCCTCAGACTGTCCCTCTGTGCCCCTGCAGTGACCAACAGCATCTGCCATGGCTGCCCACGCTGCAAGGGCACGAAGCCCACGGACTGCTGCCACGAGCAATGCGCCGCCGGCTGCACCGGCCCCAAGCACTCTGACTGCCTGGTGCGCACGGGAGGGGGGCCCTGGGGGTCCTGGGGGGGGCAGGGGTCTCACAGCATCCATGTGTCCCCCCCAGGCATGCCTGAACTTCAACCGGAGCGGGATCTGCGAGCTGCACTGCCCCCCGCTCGTCGTCTACAACTCGGACACCTTCGAGTCGATGCCCAACCCCGACGGGCGCTACACCTTCGGTGCCAGCTGTGTCAGCCAGTGTCCCTGTGAGTGACACCCCTGGGGGGGCCAGGGGCAGCCAGCGTGGCCCTGACCCCCCCTCCTGCCCCCTCCAGACAACTACCTCGCCACGGAGGTGGGGTCCTGCACCCTCGTGTGCCCCCAGAACAGCCAGGAGGTCACGGTCAACAACGTCCAGAAGTGTGAGAAGTGCAGCAAACCCTGCCCAGAGGGTGAGCAACACCCCACCAGGGCCTGGGGGGGCCCTGGGGGCCCTGGGGATGGGGGTGAGCAGCCCCCAGGGGCTGGGGGGGGGGGACTCTGGAGAGGGCAGGATTGTGGGTGAGGAGCCCCTCAATGTCCTGGTGGGCTCATGGGGTTCCCAAGGTTGTGGGTGAGCAGCCCCCCAGTATCTGGACAGATCTGGGGAGCTCAGGGGTGCAGGTGAGCAGCCCTCCAGAGTGGCTCTGGGTACCCCAAGGATGTGGGTGAGCAGTCCCCTGGGTACTGAGGGGACTCTAGGAACCCCAAGGGTGTGGGTAAGCAGCCTCCCGAAGTCTTGGGGTGCCCTGGGGATCCCAGGGGTACAGGTGAGCAGTCCCCAGTGCAGATCTGGGGACCCCAAGGCTGTGTGGGGGTGCTGCTATGCTCTGTGAGGGTTCCTCCATGGCTGGAGGGGCAGTGTTCTGGGGGGCTCGGGGGTCCTGGTGGAGCACCCCAGCCCTGCCGTGTCCCCACAGTGTGCTACGGGCTGGGAGTGGATTTCCTGAAGGGTGTCCGTGCCGTGAACGCCTCCAACATCCAGCACTTCTCTGGCTGCACCAAGATTTTTGGGAGCCTGGCCTTCCTGCCTGAGACCTTTGCTGGGTGAGCACCTGATTCCCCTTCCTGAAGCCCACCAGGACCCCCAGTGGGACCCCCCTAACCTCCCTCCCACCCCTGGCAGGGACCCCAGCACCAACACCCCACCCCTGGACCCTAAACTGCTGCGGATCTTCGAGAGCCTGGAGGAGCTGACGGGTGAGAGCCGGGGGTGCTGGGGGGGATCGGGGGCTCCGGGTTTGGGGGGGACACGGGGTGGTGACACTCAGCTCCCCCCAGGCTTCCTCTACATCGCAGCCTGGCCACCCGACATGAAAGACCTGGGAGTCTTCCAAAACCTGCGGGTGATCCGGGGCCGGGTGTTGCACAAGTGAGCAGGGCTGGGAATGCGGGGGGGCACAGGGGGACATGGGGGGACATGGAGGGATGCAGGGTGGACACGGGGGACATATGGAGGGACACTGGGAGTCACAGAAGGAACACAGGGACATGGGGTGACATGAGGACACGGGGATGCAGAGGGAGCATGGGGGGATGTGGGGGCACAGGGGGACATGGCGGGGGCATGGGGGGGTGCAGCGGGTTTTGGGAACACACAGACGTGGGGACATGGGGGGACACTGCAGGATGTGGGCAGACACGGGGGGTGACGTGGGGGACAACAGGACACGAGGGGATACAGGTGGGATGCAGGGGTTGCAGGGGGGACGTGGGTGGGACACAGGGACATGAGGGGGCACACACAGGGATACAAGGGGGACACGGGGAGGACACGGAGGATGTGGGGGACACAGGGACTCACCCGTGGGTGTCTCGGCAGCGGCGCCTACTCGCTGACGCTGCAGGACCTGGCGGTGCAGGCGCTGGGGCTCCGGGCCCTGCGGGAGATCAGCAGTGGGATGGTGCTCGTCCACCACAACCCCCAGCTCTGCTTCCTCCAGAAGGTGCCCTGGCACAGCATCTTCCGCAACCCCCGCCAGCGCCTCTTCCAGACCCACAACAAGCCCCCCGAGCAGTGCGGTGAGCGGGGCCCGTGGGGGTGGGGGGAGCTGGTGGACTCTTCCTATTGCTGAGAAACCCCCTGGTGCTGATGGACCCCCTGGTGCTCCCTGCAGAGAGCGAGGGACTGGTTTGCTTCCACCTCTGCGCCCAGGGGCACTGCTGGGGCCCTGGCCCGACCCAGTGCATGGCCTGTGAGCGGTTCCTGCGTGGCCAGGAGTGTGTGGCCTCCTGCAACCTCCTGGATGGGTGAGTGGAGACCCCCGGGAATGGCAAACAGAGCCCCCCACACACACTGCAGGGAGGGGCTGGAACCCCATCCCTGCCCCCTTCGCCCTGCAGAGCTGTCCGGGAACATGCCAACGGGACGCGGTGCCTGCCGTGCCACCCCGAGTGCCAGCCCCAGAACGGCACCGAGACCTGCTTCGGATCGGTGAGGAAGGGGACACACACTGGGTGGGCTGGGGGGTGCCCCCAGACATCTGGGTCCCTCAACCCTCCCCGATTCCTGCAGGATGCAGACCAGTGCGTGGCCTGTGCCCACTACAAGGACGCCCAGCAGTGCGTGCGGCGCTGCCCCAGCGGCGTCAAGGCCGACGCCTCCTTCGTGCCCGTCTGGAAATACCCAGATGAATTCGGCGTGTGCCAGCTCTGCCCCACCAACTGCACCCACTCGTGAGTCAGGGGTCCCTGGCTGAGAAGGGGGTGGCCAGGGGGTGCTGGCAGCTGCAGGGGGCTGCTGACAGCGAGGGGCCACACCCTGTGTCCCCAGGTGCACGATCCGGGATGAGGACGGATGTCCCGTGGACCAGAAGCCAAGGTAGGAGCGTGGCTGTGTTCCACCCCCACGCTGGGTGCTGGGGGTCCCCCCGCCAATGGCCTCCTGCCCCTCAGCCAGGTGACGTCCATCATCGCCGGCGTGGTGGGGGCCCTGCTGGTCATCGTCCTGCTCCTCATCACCGTCATCTGCGTCAAGCGCCGGCGGCAGCAGGAGCGCAAGCACACGATGCGGCGGCTGCTGCAGGAGACCGAGGTGGGGATCTCCCGGGGGGCAGGGATGGACCCTCAGTGGCTGGGAGGGGTCAGGAACCCGGCCCCCCTCACCCCTCCATGCCCCGCAGCTGGTGGAGCCACTGACGCCCAGCGGGGCCCTCCCCAACCAAGCCCAGATGAGGATCCTCAAGGAGACGGAGCTCAAGAAAGTGAAAGTTCTGGGTTCTGGTGCTTTTGGCACCGTCTACAAGGTGAGGGGTGGGGTCAGCGCAGCGGGACGTGACCCTCCCTGCTCTGCACCCCCTTAACTGTGTGTCCCCACCTCAGGGCATCTGGATCCCCGATGGGGAGAGTGTGAAGATCCCGGTGGCCATCAAGGTCTTGCGGGAGAACACGTCGCCCAAAGCCAACAAGGAGATCCTGGATGTGAGTGTGGCCATGGCACTGGGGGGAACGGGACCGGCAGCGGTCCCTGCCCACCCTGACCCCCACCCTGACCCCCCTCCTGCCCACAGGAGGCCTATGTGATGGCAGGGGTGGGCAGCCCCTATGTGTCCCGGCTGCTGGGCATCTGCCTGACCTCCACGGTGCAGCTGGTGACGCAGCTGATGCCCTACGGCTGCCTGCTGGACTACGTGCGGGAGAACAAGGACCACATCGGCTCCCAGGACCTGCTCAACTGGTGTGTGCAGATTGCTAAGGTAGGACAGGGGACCTGGGGGGCTCTGGGGGGTCCTGGGGGAGGCCAGGGACAGCTGGACATGTGCCACCTCCAGGGGATGAGTTACCTGGAGGAGGTGAGGCTGGTGCACCGTGACTTGGCTGCTCGCAACGTCCTCGTCAAGAGCCCCAACCACGTCAAGATCACCGACTTTGGGCTGGCCCGGCTGCTCGACATCGATGAGACCGAGTACCACGCTGATGGTGGCAAGGTGGGGCTGGGGGACTTGGGGACAGTGGTCCTCACCTCGGTGACAGCCATCCCCGAGCCTGCTCACCTCTCCATCTGCCCTGTCCCAGGTCCCCATCAAGTGGATGGCGCTGGAGTCCATCCTCCGCCGGCGCTTCACGCACCAGAGCGACGTCTGGAGTTACGGTGCGTCACAGTGTCCCCACCCCGGGGGACTTGTGGGGTCCTAGTGCACTGCTCACCCCCACGCCCACCCCTCCAGGTGTCACCGTGTGGGAGCTGATGACGTTTGGGGCAAAGCCGTACGATGGGATCCCTGCCCGGGAGATCCCAGATCTGCTGGAGAAGGGCGAGCGGCTGCCGCAGCCGCCCATCTGCACCATTGATGTCTACATGATCATGGTGAAATGTACGGGGAGGGGACGTGGGGACGGGGAGGGGACAGGGCGTGGTGTCACCCCGCTCCCGGCCCTGATGGCGCCCGGCTCTGCTCCAGGCTGGATGATCGACTCCGAGTGCCGGCCCAAGTTCCGGGAGCTGGTCACCGAGTTCTCCCGCATGGCCCGCGACCCCCAGCGCTTTGTGGTCATCCAGGTACGCAGATCCCCAGGGGTCCCGTCCCCTTTCCAGTGCCCTGGGGCTGGCACTGACCGGTGTTAACCCCCCCCAGAATGACCTGGTGGGGCTGCCCGGCTCCATGGACAGCACCTTCTACCGGGCGCTGCTGGATGAGGAGGACATGGATGACCTCGTGGATGCTGAGGAGTACCTGGTGCCTCACCACGGCTTCTTCAGTGCCGACACCTCCACCACCTACCGCAGCCGCATCTCCTCCGTGCGGGTACGTGGGGAAGGCTGGGAGGGAGCCCCCAGTCCTGGCACAGGCATGGGGATGGCCCCATGCCATGTCTGTGAGGGGCAAAGGGCCAGGACGCTCTTTGGGGTGGGCTCAAGTGCCTGACTCTGTGTCCTCTCCCACACCCAGAGCACGGCAGAGTCTCCAGCCAAGGTGGCGGAGGGTGAGGGCTTGGCCCCCTTCCCCTTCCCTGCACAGGGGCTGGCGGAGGGGCCGGAGGGACCTGTCCCAGAGGTGCCAGAGGGAGACAAGGTGGCCCTGCAGAGCCCCCCAGGGCGGGAGCCCGGGACGCTGCCCCGGTACAGCGAGGATCCCACCGGGCTGGTGGCCAAGGATGGAGAGGAGCCTGAGGGCTTCACTGTCCCGGCCCCCCACAGCACCATGCCAGGTAGGGAGGGTGCAGCCAGACCCTCGGGGAGGTGGTGGGTAGGGGGTGTCTGCCTGTCCCATGACCCCTGGGGGGTCCCTAACGTGTCACTCACCCCACAGAGTATGTGAACCAGGCCAGGGAGCATCCGCCCCATGCTCCCCCATCCCCGCCGGACAAGCCCAAGGGGCACCAGGGGAAGAACGGGCTCATCAAGGACCCCAAGAACTCCTTCCCAGGGCCCTTTGGCCACGCCGTGGAGAACCCCGAGTACCTGGCACCCCCTGGCCCCCCCGCCCCCGGACCCTTCAGCCAGGCCTTCGACAACCCCTACTACTGGAACCAGGACCCTGCCAAGGGTGGGGGCCCTGAGGGTGGCCCCGGCACGACGCCCACGGCTGAGAACCCCGAGTACCTCGGCCTGGCCGGCCCCGACGCCGCGGCCGTGTAGGAGAGACCCCCGAACTTCACCGAGGCAGCTCAGGGAGGGACGAGCCACGGCCACGGGGCTGGGGGTCCGTCCCCTCTGCCCGGGGGTGGCACCGGCCACGGAGGGCTGGGAGAGCCCAGGACGCTGTGGGACAGCGCGGCAGCAAAGAGTGGGGACAGAGGGGTCACCCTCGGTGGCACTGGCAGGGGTGGCCCACAAGCCAGGTGGTGCCCGGAGCAGCCCGGGGAGCTCGGACCCAGCACGGCCCGGAGAAGGACAGACCCTCGGCCACCCTCCCATTCCAGGGCTGTCCCAGTGCTTGGGACACATGGACTTGCACTGAGAGCAGCTGGACTGAGAGCAGTCCCGGCTGCTCTGGGATTCTTTGGAAGCACCGGGATGTATATTTGATAATTGTACATTGGTTGGTTTTTTCTACTCTCGTGGTCTGTTTGCTTCCTCCTTCTCTGTCGGATCCAGCTCTGTCTCCCAAGGACCAGCAAGTCATATCCCTTCCCTTTTCCCCCTTCACCTTCCCTTTTCTCCTTCTTTCTCCTTCCCCTACTCCTCCCTCTTTCCCCTTCCCATCCCCTCTGTCACACCCCCCACCACTTGCCTGAAGGATAAAATTCCTGATCCCAGGCAGGATCCAGGACCACGTCCCACCTCCCATTCCCGAGGGACACCAGAGGAGCCACATTCTCCATCCTTTATTCCACCTGGGCCGTTGGGTTTATACACAGTATAGAATAAATAGGGGGGGCCCCCGCCCCGAGGCCAAGGGCAGGGTCATTCCAGGCAGGAAGCAGGAGCCAGGAGCCTGGGAATGGTGAGGGGGGGACATGGACACACCTGTGGCCGTGGGGCCGGGCTGGGGTTTCCATGGATGGCCCCTGCCCCGGATTAAACAGTGACAGAGGGACTTTAATCATTAACAATCCCAGGAAAGTTTCAGCCAGTGGATTCCCCTTGGAATTAACCTGCTGGGAGCTGCTCCAACACCCAGCCTGGCTCCCCCAAATTCCCAGGGGTTGAGGGAGGGGAGAGGCCAGCGCAGAGAAATGGGGGTGCCATGGAGACCCCCCTGTCTGGGGACCCCCTGTGCCCCCCAGGGAGGTGCAGCTGACGAGGGGGGAATGCAAAGGCAGGAGGGAGACCCCCCCCCAGGCCACAGCTACACCCCACAGCAGGTCAGACAGGGGACAGAACGACCCCCAGTGCCACCAGTGCCACAGCTCTGCCCTTCCCAGCACCATGATGGGGGTCCTGAACTCCCCCGGTGTCCCTGGTCCCCCCCCGTGCCCCCCAGCTGTGCAGGGATTTAAGGAAGGCAGCGATGGCCAGCACGGGGGGTCCCCACTGTGCCCAGGGGGCTACAGGATGACGCAGGGGGGGCGGCTGTTGGTGATTTTCTCCAGGGGCTCCCCATTCCGGGCTCTGCGGATGGCCTCGATCAGCTGGGGAGACACGGCAGGGGAGGGGTCACAGGCAGGGCTTGGGAGCACCCGGACCCATGGAGGTCACAGCCACAAACCCCGGCCACAGCGAGGAACTGCCCCTCTCTCCCCTCTCACTACATCCCAGCAGGACCTGCAGCGGGTCCTGGCAGGGTGGCAGGACGGGAAAACAGCTCCAGAGGGTGACAAAACAGGGACCCCGTGGGAAAACCCCGTCACAGGAGGGGCTCACTGCAAACCCAACACCTCCAGCACAGCCTGGCTGACCCCGGGACCCCCAGGGGGTACTCACGTCCTTCTCGTAGGGAAAGCCCCCGTTCTCCAGCTTGGAGAAGACGAGCTGCCCGTTGATCTCGATCTCGAAGGCACCTGAGGGCACACGCAAGGCCCAGCCCTGAGCTGTGTCCCCCCGCACCCCTGGTGACATCCCCAGCCTGTTCCCCCTGTGCCTGGACACACATGGCACCCCCAGGGGCTCCTGCAGACCCCCAGCTCTGCCCCCAAACGGACCCTGCTGAGGGGCAGCAACCAGGGCACGACCCCCCCTGGACTTCCTGCCAGGTTTAACCTGTCCCAGCCCCCTCCCCCCACAAACCCCCAGCACACGGCCTGGGGTGTCCCCCTCAACCCTGGAGCTGCTGTGGGGTCTCACCGGTGCCCCCCAGCCTGGACTCGATCTCGATGTCGGGGTACTCGTCCCGCACGGCGCTCGCCAGCTCCTGGTACGTGGCCTCAAAGCCGCAGGGCTCGCTGGGAAGGGGCGATCCGGCTGAGGGGGGGTCGAGGCACGGCGATCCCCCCCCCAAACCCTCCCCGAACTAAGGAGCCCCCCTAGCCTGTACCCCCACAACAGCTCTGCTGCCTCCTGCACCCCCAATTCCCAACCCTCCACTCAGGAGCCCTCCCCAAACCCCCTGCACGCCCCTTCTCCCCCCAGCCCCCTCGTATCCCATAACCATGCGGCCCCTCATTACCTCCTCTGCCCCCCACCCTACAGAGCCCCCGCAATTCCCCTATAGCCCCTCCCTCAGCCCAATTCCCCTATAACCCCCTCAGCGCCCCAACTCCCGCACTCCGCAGAGACCCTCAGCCTCCCTTAGAGCCCCTCCTCAGCCCCCCCAACCCACCTATATCCTCCCCCCAGTCCCCTCCGTGCCTGAACCCCCCTCATAACTCATCCCAGTTCCCCCAGTTTCTGCTCCCGACGTCCCAGTATCGCTGCAGACCGCCCCCGCCTCGGGTCGCTCCCGCCCCCGAAGGCCCCGGGGTCCCCTCGGCGCCATCGGTTCATTCGACCCCGGCTCCCCCGCGGCCACGGCGCTCACCAGTACTCCACCACGATGCGGACCCGCCGCTCGGCCCCACTCTCGGCCCCGTTCCCGTCCCCGTTCCCGTCCCCGGCCCTGCCGCTCATGGCCCCTACTCCCGCCGCGCGGCCGCTTCCGGGTGCAGTCACGTGATGCGCCACTTCCGGCCGCTCTGCACCGCCGCGCCGCTCGTCTTGTCTGCTCCGAGACCTCCGGGGGAGCCGCCGTGACCCCGGTGACCCCTGGGGGACCAAAAATGACCCTCAGTGAGCCCCGTGAGACACCCAGTGACCCAAAGTGACCCTAAAAACACCTCTAGTGACCTAAAGTGACCGCCGGGGGACCCAAACTCGCCCGTGTGTCACCTGCAGTGACCCTGAGACCCCCAGGGGACCTGCAACCACCCACGTGGGACGCACAATGACCTCAGTGTCCCCCGTGTCACCCTCACCCACCCCCGTGGGACCCAGGATAACCCCCGGGGGAGCCACACGGACCCCGTGGGACCCAGGATAACCCCCCTCCAGGAGCTCTCTAGTCCCATGGGAATCCTCCCTGCTCCATGGGACCCCCTCCTAATACCCCTGTGGGGGTCCTATAAGGCCTTGTAGCCCCCCCACAGACCGATAGGACCCCATGGAGCCCTCAGGATGCCCCACAGGGACCCCTGAACCACTCCATGGGGACACCTCTGGGGACTCTGTGGCCCCACGGACCCCAAATCCCCAGTGGGGACTCCCAGACCCCATGTGGGGACACCCCCAAGGGACCCCACGGGACCCACACGGAGCCCCTAAGGGACGCCACGTCCCACTGCATTCCAATATCCCAAATGTCCCCCTGGCAGGGCCCCTGACCTGCATGAGACCCCCATAAGCCCCCTCACCCTGCAGCCCCACCCGGCAGGGGTCCCACCCGTGCTACCCAACGGGGACATCCCCCCCCCCCCCCACTCATGGGACTCTTCCATCCCCCCACTTTGGGGGTCCCAGGGGAGCCCCGACCCAAACTCCACACCCTGGGGTTGGGGTCTCCCAGAGGGTGGGCTGGGGGTCTGTGGGACCTGCAGCCTCAGGACATCCCAGGGGACCGGGGCCCTGTGTCCCCTCACAGCCCGGCTGCTCCAGGGGTCACCCCAGTGCATTGTGGGAAACTCCCCATCACCACCTCAGGGGGGTCGTGGGAGGTGGGTTTAGGGGGTCCAGCCCCCCGGGGCTGCACCAGGGCCAGGCTAGGCACCCCACCCGGGGGCCGGGGGGCCTGGGGGGCCCCCCTGGGTGTTGCTGGGGGGGTCGGTGTCGGGCAGCAGGCCCGGGGCGTCGTGATGTCAGGCGGGGGCGGGAGCTGGCGCAGGTAGATAAAGCCGGGGAGAACAGGAATCCCCGGTCCGGCGGGAGGGTGCCGGGACGCGGCGGGCGCTGCAGGTAGGAGCGGGGCCGGGCTGAGGGCTCCTGGGGCCGGGGGGCCGCTGGTCTTCCCGGGGTGCCAGCCCCATCCCACCGGGAACGACCCCGGACCTCTCGCTGTGCCTGCACCCCTTCCCTCCCTCCTTCCCGCCTTCCTCCCGGCTCTTCCTCCTCCTCCACCGTCCCGCCGTGGCTCCCCTGCTGCCTCTGTGCCCCTGGGGAGCCCTGTCCCCCCCACCTCGGCACCCACCGGGACCCCCACCCACAGCTGGGATCCTGTTCCTCAGTCCTGCTGGTCCTGGAGCCCCGTCCCTTATCCTGGTGACGCTGTGATTCCATTCCTTATCCCGGTGTCCCTGGAATCTCATCCCCTAATGCTGGTGGCTCTGGGATCCCATCCCTCAGCCCGGTTGCCCTGGGGCCCCATCCCCTCAATCTGCTGGCCCTGGACCCCCTGCTCTATAGCCCTGGTGGCCCTGGGGCCCATCCCGGTGGTCCTGACCCCCTCCAGTCCCCCACCCCATACCCCTGCTGGCCCCTGTCCCTTTGCCCAAAGCTCTGTGTCCCCCTGTTTGTCCCAAGCCCCAGGGACAGTCCGTGTGTCCCCACCCTGCTGGAGCCCTGCCATGGCCACCGGGACAGGGCTGACACCGGGGTGACCTGAGGCCACGGGCTTGGGCTGGCGGGTTGGTGGCAGGGCAGGGCAGGTCCCAGGGCCCTGTCTGTCACATCCCCCCGTGTCCCCTGCTGTGTCCCACCAGCAGCATCACCCCACCTGACCCCTGGCTGTCCCTGCATCCCCAGGTCACCCCGGGGTCTGGCCAGGTGGGGAGACCCAGCCCAGCGCAGTCAGGTCAGGGAGCAGGGAAGGAGCAGAGGGTCCCGGTGGGATGCTGGGATGGGGACAGGGACGCGGCAGGGACAGGGATGGGATGAGGATGGCATCAGCCCTGCCCAGCCATGGACTTGGACCCCGAGAGGTGGCAGGAGGTGGGGACAGGGACGGGCGGCGGGCGAATGATTAACCTGGCTCTACTCGGTGTCCTGGGGCCGCCGGCACCGGCGTCCGCTGCCACCGTGGGTGCCACGTGTGTGTTCCGTGTGCCACGTGCTGGCGGGGCCGTGGCACCTCCCCGGGTCCTGCTGCGGGGCAGTTTGGCGCTGGCACCGGAGCGTGGCCGGTGTCCGAGCACCACGGCACCGCGTGGGCGCTGGCACCGGCCGTGGGTGGGGGCACGGGGGGCTGTGCCAGCGGCGGGGCTGGCGGCGGTTCCCACGGCGGCTCCCTCGCCCCCGGCTCCCGGCGCGGCCGCCCGGGCCCGGATGCCAGGGCGGTGAGGTGGAGCTGGGAGCGGCCGCCAGAACTGGTTTGGCCGGACCCGAGGAGGTGTTTGGGCTGAGCCGCCGCCGCCACGCTCAGCTTCCTGCTCCCCACGGCGCCGGCACGGCTCGGCCCGGCAAAGCTCGGCCTGGCAAACCTCAGCCCAGCACGGCTCAGCCCAGCACGGCTCAGCCAGCATCTTCCAGTGCCCCCAGAGCCTCAGTGCTGGTGTGGGGCCACTGGTGAGGGTCCCACGTGGGATGTGGGGGATTCTTGGGGGTCTCATGATGGGCTGTGCTCGCTGTCAGTGTTACACTCCAGCCCCCAGTACCCAGACAGGACTGGGGGGACTGGGACACCCCAACCCTCGGCAGCCACCTGGGGCTCAGACGGATGCCCAGGGCTGGGGTCCTGCTTGTCTGGGCACCAGGAAAATACCCCGGGGTGGGTGCCAGGGGTGGGAGCCCACGTGGAGCCTGGCACGGTGTCCTGTGGGGGCTGCCCACACCTGGCCATGGCCCCCCCAAGTGCCACCCCCGCACGGTGCCAGACCCTCCTCTCACCCCACAGATAATGCCATGGAGGGGGGGGCTCAGCAGAACAGCCTCTGGGAGCCCCCCGAGCAGGATGGGGGTCCCAGTGAGCGGGACGCGGGTGAGGGGCCACCCGAGGTCAAGCGCTCCCAGCCGCTCTTCATCCACGGCAGCAGGTGGGTGTGGGGCCCGGGGGGCTCGGGGGGTTTGGGGGATGCTCAGGGGGGTCATGGGGGCACAGAGCTCACCCTGTGCCTTCAGCCGGCAGCTGCCACAGGAGGAGCCACGAGCGTCGTCACTGCCCAGCATCCCCAACCCCTTCCCCGAGCTCTGCAGCCCCTCCAACTCACCCATCCTGAGCAGCCCGGCCCTGGGACAGGGACCCCCCCGCGAGGGCACCTCCCACGTGAGTCAGGGGCAGGGGGCTGGGGAGGGGGACTCAGATCTGGGACCGGGACACCTCTGCAGGGGGACCTTCCAGGAATCAGGGGGCTGGGGAGGGGATTCTTGGTCAAGGGGCAGGGACCTCCGCTGCGAGCGCACCTCCCACATGAAGCGGGAGTCAGGGGGGCTGGGGAGGGGGGGGGGGGAGTCTCAGCCCTGGAGCAGGAACCACCTCCCATTTGAGTTGAGGGGCTGGAAAGGGGGTCAGCCTTTGGACAAGGACCCCTCTACAGAGGTTCCACCCTCCTTAGCCAGGGGACCTGCGACAGAGACCTCCTCCCACATGAGCTGGGGAGCAGGAGGCTGGGGGGGTGGTCTCACCTGTGGTTCTGCAGGGTCCCCTCACACCGGGGGGCCCTGACACCTCCATCCCACCTCCCAGGTGGTGAAGGTGTTCGGCGAGGATGGCGCGTGCCGCTCGCTGGAGGCGTCGGCAGGGACCACGGCGCGGCAGCTCTGCGAGACCCTGGTGCGCAGGACGCGGGCGCTGCACGACCACAGCTGGGCCCTGGTGGAGCTGCACCAGCACCTGGCCCTGGGTGAGCGGCCGTGGGGGCATGGCGGGGCACGGCCTGTGGGACCCCCGACCCCGCTGACCCCCTGTCCCCCCAGAACGCTGCCTGGAGGACCATGAGTCGGTGGTGGAGGTGCAGAGCTCCTGGGCCCCAGGCGCCGACAGCCGCTTTGTGTTCCGCAAGAACTTCGCCAAGTACGAGCTCTTCAAGAGCAACGCGGTAGGTGGGGACCCCCGGTAACCCCTCTGTGACCTCCCCGTGGGGATCCTGAGCACCCCAAGGGTCTCTGCTGACCCCCTGTCCCCCAGCAGTCACTGTTCCCTGAGGTGATGGTGTCCAGCTGCCTGGAGGCCAATAAGAGCATGGCACACTCCGAGCTCATCCAGGTATGGGACACCGTGCCCGGCTGTGCCCTGGGGTCCCCGCCGTGCCCTGGGGACCCCACCGTGCCCCTCAGCCCTCGTGTCCCCTCAGAATTTCCTCAACTCCGGGAGCTGCCCCGAGGTCCAGGGCTTCCTGCATCTGCGGGAGGCCGGGCGCAAGGTCTGGAAGCGTTTCCACTTCTCCCTGCGCCGCTCAGGGCTCTACTACTCCACCAAGGGCACCTCCAAGGTGAGGACAGGGGGATCCTGGGGTGAGGAGTGGCACGGCCACGGGGTGCAGCGGGGCCATCCCTGACACCCCCCCACCTCCCCAGGACCCCCGGCACCTCCAGTACTTTGCTGACCTCACCGAGTCCAACATCTACTACGTGACGCAGGGCAAGAAGCTCTACGGGACCCCCACCGAGTTTGGCTTCTGCATCAAGGTGGGGATGTCCCTGCCTGTGGCGGGGTCATTCCCTGCGCCTCCCCCTGTCCAAGGGCTCTCTGTCCCCTCAGAGCCACCCGGGGCTGCCCCGTGACAGCTCCGGCCTCTCCCGCAGCCCCACAAGGTGCGGAGCGGCGTGAAGGGCCTGAAGCTGCTGTGCAGCGAGGACGAGCAGAGCCGCAGCTGCTGGATGGCCGCGTTCCGGCTCTTCAAGGTGAGCCCCGACCAGGTGCTACCGGGCCCATGCTGGGGGACGCTGGGATGATGGCAGAGGGATGCTGAGGGGACGCAGGAGGGAATTCGGAGGGGTGCTGGGGCGATACTGGGGGGTAGCTGGAGGGATGATGGGGGGATGCTCGGGGGATACTGAGGGGATGCTGGGAAGATGCTGGAGAGATGCAAGGGGGGGAATGGGGAGGGGTTCTAGAGGGACGCTGGAGGGATGACCCCAATCCCAGTGGTAATGTTTCAGGGTGGGTGTCCCTGTGCCCACGTGGAGTGGATGCAGAGGTCCCCATCCCTGCACGGGGTGTCTGCGGAGGTCCTTGGGTTTCCCTGGGTGCTCCCCCACCCCGCAACAGGACCCCCCAGCTGACAGGGCTGTTCCCCCAGTATGGGATGCAGCTCTACTGCAACTACCAGCAAGCGCAGGCACGGCTGAGCCAACCCCCCTGGATCGGCCCCACACCCCTGGTGAGTGTCCCCTGCCCCCTGGAGCCCCTGGCCTGTGGGGACCCTCCGGTGACCCTCCTGTCCCCCCCAGCGAAGCGTCTCGGATAATGCACTGGTGGCCATGGACTTCTCGGGGTGCACGGGCCGGGTGATCGAGAACCCCAGTGAGGTGCTGACTGCGGCCCTGGAGGAGGCACAGGCCTGGAGGGTGAGTTGGGGTGCTGGGGAGTGAGGGGGAGTCCCCCTGAGCCCACCTTAATGCCCCATCCTCACTTTGTGTGCCCAGAAGAAGACGACACACCGGTACAGCCTGCCCGCAGCCTGCCACAGCTCCCCACTCAGCGCCGGTGAGATGGAGGGGTCAGTGCCCCGTGGGGGTCCCTGCCCTGGGCAGGGGGTCCCCCCAAGCCTGACACTCCTCTCCCCACAGCCATCCACCGCACCCAGCCCTGGTTCCACGGGCGCATCTCCCGGGAGGACACCCAGCAGCTCATCGGCCGTCAGGGCTTGGTGGACGGGTATGGGACCCTGGGGTGGGAGATCGGGGTCCCTGGGGCTCCTGGGGGGGACACGGGACTCCAGGGAGGTACAGGAGCCCAGGGGTTACGGGGTCAGCTCATGCAGGCATGCAGGATGTGTGTGGGGATGGGGCTGAGGGATCCCGGGGGGTTGTGACTCCCGGGATTTTGCAAGGTTTGGGAGCCTGGGGTTTGGGGGACACACAGGCTCCTGGGGGGACACACAGGCTCCCAGGGATGCCAGGGGGTACCGGACCCCCAGGGCTTCTTGGGGGTTTGTAGGACCCAATGGGTGACACTGGGGGGCAGAGGGGACCTGGGGCCAGCGGTGACACCCCTGGGGCTCACAGGGTCTTCCTGGTGCGGGAGAGCCAGAGGAACCCCAAGGGCTTCGTGCTGTCCCTGTGCCACCTGCAGCGCATCAAACACTACCTCATCCTGCCGGTGAGTGCCAGCCCGGGGCTGAGGGGGGCTGGGGGGGCCGGGGAGAGGGGTCCTGACCTGCAGCCCCCCGGCAGAGCGAGGAGGAGGGTCGGCTCTACTTCACCATGGACGACGGGCAGACGCGCTTCGCCGACCTCATCCAGCTCGTGGAGTTCCACCAGATCAACCGCGGCATCCTGCCCTGCAAGCTGCGGCACTACTGCACCTGCGTGGCCCTCTGAGCCATGGCACGGCACCACTGTGAGGGTTTGCCACAGCCTGGCACCACCGGCATGGCAGGGTTTGGCTCATTCTGGCACTGCCAGCATGGCTTGGCACAGTCTGACACTGCTGGCATGCTTTGGCTCACTCTCACTGCCGACATAGCACGGCTTGATGCAGCCTGGCACCACCGGCACGGAACGGCTCGGCACAGCCTGGCACCACTGGGATTGTTTGGCACAGCCTGGCCCTGCTGATGCGGCACAGCTTGGCACAGCCCAGCACCACCAGCGCAGTTTGGCACAGCTGGGCACCACCAACACGGCACAGCTCAGCACAGCCCAGCACTGCTGGCACAGTTTGGCACAGCCTGGCACCAGTGGGATGGTTTGGCACAGCCTGGCACTGCCAGTATGGCACAGCTCGGCACAGCCCACTGCCAGGACCCCCACACTCAAGCACTTTCTCCCCTCCACCCTGCAGCACCAGCCCCGACTGTCCCCGAGTGTCCCTGCGGGGGCCTGGCACTCCTTGCCCCCACACCAAGGGGGTTTTGGGGTCCCCAGGAGCGGGGTCCCGGGGTGTGGGGGTGAGGGGGGCACCCATCACCGTGTCCCCCACGTCCCTACGAGGCCAGTTGAACTGGGACGTGTTTTATACCAGTGATAATAAAGGTTATTTTTGCAGAGCTCCTGCCTTGTTCCTTCCCATCCCCAGAGCTCCCCACTGCCGGTGGCACACGGCTGGCAGTGTCCCCGTATCCCGCAGTGCCCCCACGTCTGGCAGTGTCCCCATGTCCCGCTGTGTCTCCAGAGTGCCCCAGGTCCCACACAAAGGCCCCTCTGTGCTCCCCGGGCACCACGTGCGGCTCAGCCACGCGGCCGCAGCAAATCCCCGGGAGGGGGGATTATCCGGGGGAGATTAAGGGCCCGGATTTGGGGGGGCTGGGGCTGGGGCAGCTGCTATAAAGGCGGGGGGCTGAGGAGAAGAGGGGAGGCCGTGCCATGGCTCCCAAGACGGTGCTGATCACCGGCTGCTCCTCCGGCATCGGGCTGGCGCTGGCCGTGCGCCTGGCGCAGGACAAGCAGCGCCGCTTCCGAGGTGAGCGGGATGGGGGGGACCCCCGGGCCCCCGGGGGGAACCCGCGCGGGGCTGAGCCGCCTGTGCCCCCAGTCATCGCCACCATGAGGAACGTGGGCAGGAGCGGGGCGCTGGCGGCGGCGGCGGGGCCGGCGCTGGGCCGGACGCTGGAGATCAAACAGCTGGACGTGTGTGACGAGGGCTCCATCCGCGCCTGCCTCGACAGCATCCCCGGGCGCCACGTCGACATCCTGGGTGAGCCCCGGGATTCCCTTCCCACCGTGACCCCCGAGCTGGGACCCTCCATGATGGGGACTCCTGCACTGGGGGCTGTGTAGCCAAGCTTGTCTCGTGCTGGAGACCATTTGTGCATCCAGCGCTGGGACCCTCCGTGCCAGGGACACCTCATGACCCTGACCCCATGCACCAGGGGCCGTCCATGCCAGGGACCCCCTGCACCAGGGCACCCTCTGTGCTGGGACATTCCCTGCACCAGGAACCCTCCAAATTCTGGACATCCCATTCTGGGAACCCTCTGAGCACTGGGGACCCCCTGTGCAAGGGGCTTCTCATACACAAGGGACCCTGTGACCCCACACACCAGTGACCCTCTATGCCAGGGACACCCTGCACCAGGGAGCCTCCACACCCAGGATATCCCATGCTGAGGATACTCCAAGCACCAGGGACCCCCCAGGCCCAGGGTGCGGGATCCCCCTGCCCAGGGCATGCCCCACTGATGCCCCGTGCCCACAGTCAGCAACGCCGGGGTGGGCATGGCGGGACCCCTGGAGTGCCAAAGCCTGACAGCCATGCAGAGCCTTATGGACACCAACTTCTTCGGCCTCGTCCGCCTGGTCAAGGAGGTGCTGCCTGACATGAAGCGGCGCCGCGGGGGCCACATCGTCGTCATCAGCAGCATCATGGGCCTGCAGGGTAGGGGAGAAGGGGGTGTCCCGGGGGGTCCAGCCCCCACCCAGCCCTGACCAGGACTCCCCAACCATCCAGGCATCGTCTTCAACGACATCTACTCGGCCTCCAAGTTTGCGGTGGAGGGTTTCTGCGAGAGCCTGGTGGTGCAGGCGCTGCGCTTCAACGTGGCGTGAGTGCAGGGGTGGGTGGCCGTGCAGCCCCCGGGGCCAGGGGTTCTGGAGGTGCCCACTGCCCATTGCCCCATCCCTGGGCAGGATCAGCCTGGTGGAGCCGGGGCCGGTGATGACGGAATTCGAGACGAAGTTGTATGAGGAAGCTGAACGCGCCGACTACTCACGGACTGACCCCGAGACGGCCGAAATCTTCACCAAGCTCTACCTGAGGAGCTCCAAGGATGTGTTCACCAGCATTGGCCAGACCCCCGAGGACATTGCAGAGGTGACAGGCGGGCAGGGGGCCCCAGTGGGCTGGGAGTGCCCTGCTGGGCTGGGCTGGGCAGAGGTGTCAATTAGCCCTAACAAGGAACAGCGATGCCCAGCCAGCAGTGGGGCAGTTCACTCACAGACAGCTCCATCCTGATGGGGCTGAGCCCGGCTGGGAATGGGAATAGCAATGGTGATGGGATGGGAATGTGGATGGGATGGGAATAGGATGGGGAGGAACCAAGGATGGAGATGGGATGGAAATGGAATGGGAATGGGAAGGGCTGGAGATAGGGGTAGGATGGGATGGGGATGGGGTGGGATAAGATAAAGATAGGGATAGAATGGGAAGGAGTTGGGGATGGGATAGGAATGGTGGTGGAGTGAGGTGGGATGGATTAGAGACAGGGATAGGATGGGAAGGGCTTGGGGATGGGGAGAGGAAGTGAATGAGAAGGAGCTGGGATAGGAATGGGGATAGGAGGACAATGGGAAGGGAGGGGTTGAGAATGTGAATGAGGATGGGGGTGCAGATGGGGATGGGATGCAGACAGGGTTGAAAAGGGATAGGGGTGGGATGTGAAAAGTGGAGGGCTGGGGCGGGGCTGTGGGGACAGGAAGGGGACAGTCTCAATTCCACGTGCAGCACACCCTGCGGGTGATCGAGGCGGCGCGGCCGCCGTTCCGGCACCAGACCAACGTGGCGTACACGCCGATGGCCGCGCTCAAACACGCCGACCCCAGCGGCGCCCTCATCACCGACGCCTTCTACAAGCTGGTGTTCAAGTACGACACGGTGCTGCGGTTCAGCCTCCGCGCCATCCGCCTGCTCCGGTGGAAGGCACAGAAGGTCAAGGCGGGTGTGCGGCTCCTGGGCTTCAAATAAGCCCTTGTGGCCCCTGGGCACTGCCCAGCCCATCCCGGGCGGCGGGGGCGAGGGGGCCGGGACCCGTGCAGGGTTTCGCTTCCCGTTCCCGGCCCGAAATAGCTCCCGCCGCAGCCGCATTAAATTAAAATGGGGAGGGTATTTATAACCAGCGCGGGGTGAGCAACGCAGAGCAGCTTCCTCCGGGAGTGCAGCGGCCGTGACGGGGCTGGGAAGAGCTGGCAGCTGCCCCCTGCCTGCCTCCTGCTCCCCAGGGGCACCTGTACCTCCGACCCGCGGGCATGTGACACCCAGGGGACCTCACCCCATCACCCCCTGGTGCTGCATCCTCCTTCCTGCAGGCACTGCTGTGGCGTTGGGAATGTCCCATGGTGGGGGGTTCTGTGTCACCCCCAACTGTCACCGAACCCTCGGGCACTGGGACAGTACAAGAGGTGCAGGAGCTGTTGGGAGGGGGAGAGCAGAGTGTGAGGAGTGTGTGGTGTGTTCAGAGGGGCACAGTGGGGGCGTCAGGGGTGTAAAGGGGGTGCAGGGACCGGTGCAGCGTTGGGGTGGGGTGTATGGCAAAGACTGGGTGCAGGGTGAGCCCAGGGGACCTCAGCAGCTCACGCTGCCCCAGGGGCTCCCCTCCAGCTCCCGGTGGGTGACAGCGGGGTGGATTCACCCTGAACGCTGGCGTGTGGGCGCTTGGCGTGACAGCACCGGGAGGTGAGCGCGGGGGGAAACCGCAGGAGGCCCGGCATGAATCAGCCCCGCTGCTCAGAAACCTTCCTGGCTCTCCCTGCACTTCCCGGCGCAACCCCCGGAGCCCTGCCGGGACCCCCAGCCCCACGTGAGAGGGCTGGATGCGGCTGCGGCTCCGTGTGCCTCGCACGTGGCATCTCCTGGCCCCGCCGGCTCCAGGGACCGTGGGGACAGGATGGAGGTGGGGAAGGAAATATATTTGCATTATCCCCCCTTCTCGCACGAGTTAATGGCAAAGCGGCGGTGGGACCGCGGCCCCGGGGTGATGGCAGCACCTGTGGGACGTGCAGGGGTGACATCAAAGCGGTGACAGAATCGCTGCCTCCCCCCTCGCTGCGGTTTCTGCAGATTTGACTAACTTTCTCCACTTGGGGGGCAGGATGGGGGGGTGAGGGTGACTCTGCCAGGCCCCGGGGAGCAACAAGGGGGGCTCCCTGGCACAAAGCCACAGCTGCGGGAAACGGAGCTGAGGGAGGACAGGACCCCACTCATACACCCCCAGCCCCACGGTGTCCCCAGTGCCCGGGGGAGCAGCAATGGGGCTGGTACTGGGGGAGCTGGGGGGAGCAGGATGAGCCCCAGGTCTCACTGCGGGTGGGGGTAGTGGGGTCTGGGTGGAGCAGTGACAGCCCCAGCCTCCCTCACAGCCGTGCTCACGGCGGTCCCGGCAGAGAGAGGGAGGAACAGGGAGCTGCTGTGAGTGAGGGGATCCCCAAGCCGTCGGGGGCACCTGGGTTATGTGTGAGGCTGAGGAGCATCACCTCCCACCCGGAGCATCCTCCGTGGCCATGGAGCACCGCTTGCAGCCCAGGACTATTTCCCATCCCACCATCGCCGCAGCCCCGCGGGTGCCGGCGGGCAAGCGCTGCCGCAGGGGCCGGAGCCGTGCGGGTTGGAAGTAGATTCTTCTAAAAACAATAGTCTGCTGGGACTTTCCTGTCGCCGGCGTGTGACAATTGCCAGCCGTTCCCCGTGTCCTCGATCCCCCGAGGATTTCGCTGCCAGGTGCCGACTCGCTGCCATGCAAATGCGGCGCCAGATATAACCCGGCTGGAGGGGCCGGTTCGGTGGCTCCCCGGGGGCTTCACTTCCCTCCCGGCGCAGCGAGGGGGGCATCAGGCGTGACACGAACCTGCTGCCCGCGTCGTGGTGCCCCGGTGACAATCACGGCCCTGTCCCGGCTTGTGCTGCACCCGCGTGTCCCGGTGAGAACCCCGGGGCTGCAGAGCTCCCCCAGAGCTGGGGGCACTTCAATGTCCCTTCTCGCTGTCGCTCAGCACAGAGGTGGCTCTGCTCACCCCCTGCCCCCAGAATTTGGGAACCCGGCCCACGCGGAGGGTGGGAAAACGCCGCCGGGTCCCCGCCGGGCCAGCGCGGGGAGCGTGACTCAGTGCACGGCTGGGGAATTGGGACACGGAGGAGGTGGTGGCAGTGACTCAGTCCTCCCTGTCCCCTCCCGGCACTGCCGGGTTTTGGGTGCTGGACCGCTCCCCGCGGGAGCAGGAGCCGGCCGGGATGCTCCAAGGATGCAGCGCGGCACCCGGAAGAGTTTTATGGGATTTTTTGTGCGTTAGAAAGCGTGTTTCAACACGAGGACAGGAGAAACGAGTTCCTCTGTGCTCTATCACGATTACAGCTATCAGCAGATAAGGATCTCTCTGTCACAACACCAACTGAAGGTTTCTGTGAGCCTTTAAAGGGGTTTGGCTCCAGGCAGGAGAAGGCTGAGGGGTTTTGGATCAAACCAGTTCTTATTAAGGGAAAAACCAGGGTGGGAAGACGCCGTGGGACTCGCTGTCCCCAGCCCCGAGCCCCCTCTGTCTCAGCCAGCCCTCGGAGTCACCCGGCAGCAGCAGGGGAAAAGACCCCTCAGTGCTTGTGTTGCATCCGGGCTGGGAAGGAAGTGAAGGGAAAAGAAAAAAAGGGATCCTCTGACTTTCTTCTCGGTTTTTTTCGTTTCTGTTTCTCAAGCGTGTCCAGCTCTTGCGGCAGAAGGTGTCGGGGGGAATGAAACAAGCGCGAACAGCGTCAGCCGGGTAAAGCAGGTGCTAAAAGGGCCGGGGGGGTTGGTGTGAGCCTCCACCCTCCACCGCCGGGATGTTTCCATGCGGCTGACGCGCTCCGGCACGGCGGGCACAGCCCCAGCACCCCGCGGGAACCACGAGCCCACCCCACAGCCCAAGCGTGGGGCTGAGCTGCCTCCACCTCACAGCTCTGGGGTTAAATCGTTCCTCTATTAACCAAAACTGTGTCCAGCACCATTTTCCAGCAGTCAGAGGAGCAGACGATGTTATTTTACGCCTCTGACTGTATCGGTTACTCCACTGAGTAACAGGTTCTGCTGAGCACAGCCCCCACCACGGCTCGGCACCCCCTGGGGACACACCACGGCTCACAGGTTCCATCACACCTGTGGGATTTACAGCTCCCAGAGCTGATGGGCACCGGCAGCTCCAGCCCCAGCGCTCATTCCCACTCCTCAGCCAGCTCTGCTGGTCATTTCCCAGCTCTGTTTTAATGGCTGACAGAGTAGACATGAGTTTATTGACATTTTTAAAACTTCAGTAAACCTTTAAACACCAGAGGCTTGTTTCTTGGTGCCAAAAGCTCCTTCCCTGAGGCTCCCCTGCCCACTCTTGGGGTGTAATTCATCAGTAAATGAAGAACCAAGCGAGACAGACACACCAAGGCACTGGAGAATGCTCCAAACCTGTTCCAGACCAAAATAACCAAGCCAGGAGCAGAATAAATCAGGGTGCCAACCAGTACCAGCAGTTTTTCCATCTGTTTTCCCAGACGAGGCAGTTTCCAGAGCTCCTCCAAGCTCGGAGACCTGCCCTGGACCAACACAGCCCCTCAACATCCAGACACGGCCCAGTGGGATTCCCACCTCCGAAGCCAGCGGCTCCAGGGCAGCACTGTGGGTCAGGGGTGAACATGGGTGTGTGAAGGGACAATTCAAGTGTATTCTTAAATGAATCCATTGCCCAATCCACCTATGGAAAATAAGATTTTTGGATGGTTCCAGGAGGCATCTCTCTGCAGATTCCTTTAGGAACCTGCCTTTGCCTGCCCTCAAGTCAGCACATCGTCATTATTTAAATACTTTATTCATTTATTGACAATTCTTTGGTGTTGAAAACTAAGCCATTGAAAAGCAAGCTCATCACAAAATTAGAAGTTGATAAAGACAACCACAATGTCCTAAAAATGTTGGACTGAGAAATGTCAGGGCAGCAGTGGAACCTTCTCTTTGTTCTCTGGGAATTCTCTCACTCCCTTTCCCTCCCTTTTCTGGACCCAAGAGCTTGGCCCTTGGGGCTGATCCTTGGTGGAACTGCAGCCTCCCTCACAGGAGGAGGATTGGTCCCACTGTGACACGGGTGTTCATTAGGGGAGAGCCAACATGCACCTTTCTCATGATGGGGCACTGGGAAACATCCTAAACCTGCTTTATAGCTCCACACATAACAGCAAAAGAGTTCTCCTCAACCCCAGGGACAGCAGGATCCTGGATTAGCACTTCCACAGCACTCTGGATACTCAAGCACACTACAGGCTGATTTATCCCACTCCAGACCCACCCTTAGTGGGAAAAATGAATATAAATTTCTTATTTTGTACATTAAAATTCAGGGAGGAAATAATTGAGCCAAAAGAATTCAGAGGGAGGGATGAATTTCAGTATTTCTTGACCCTCAGCTCTCCAGCCTTCCCTCAGGGAAGCGATTGGATCACCAGAGATAACACAAAAGCAACACAGCTCTCAAACCACACAAGGGATGCAGAAAGTCCATCAGAACACTCTTAACTACAGGATACAAAAATACTTTGCAAAGACTAAACCTTCACTCAGCAAAGGCGTTACCAAACCCCTCTCCAGCACAGGGACACTGCCATGGCTGTGGGGCCATGGGGGGGATTCAAAGAACTGTTGTAAAAACTGGCTTCGAAGGGATGGCAGCTGCTCGGGGTGTGGAGCAGCACCTCCCGAGGGCCATCCCAGGGGGGGTGTGGCTCTCACACACCTGCCTGAGGTCTCACCTGTCCACAGCTGGCCAGGGCCACCCTGTGGGTACAGGGATGGCACGGCCATGTGTCCTGCTGTGGGAGCAATCAGAGGCACAACACAGAGCACAGCTTCGTCCTCATTCTCGGCACCCATCAGAAAGAAGGAGTTTCCAGCAATGAAAATCGGGATTTCTCCCAGCCCACATGGATGAGCCAACCAGTGACCTCACTGGGTATCCCAAAAATATGTATTGTTAAAAAATCCCAACCCCAAATAGGTCTCCTTTCTTATTTTCCTCTTACTGAGTGACTTTAAAAAAAGTCAGCAGTGGGGTAAGAAAATTGAAAGTGTGGTGGGGCCACACATTCCTTAGGGCTTAGGGGAAAATCTTTAAGGAGGAATTAATAATCCCTCCCTTTTCCTGCCCTAGTTTTCCTTGTTTTGGTGATGAGCCATTGGGAGGCCATTGGGATTATAACTAGGAAAAGCTCCTCCAACACGCTTCTGACCATACATCTGAATGAGCAGGGGAATTGGCATGAAAACCTTTTGTGCTGACTTAAAGCAAACTCTATAAAAACAAACACAAGTTAAAAATTGAAAACATCATAAATGGCTCTGAAGTTTCACAAAAATAAAGTTCATATCAAAACCAGTCTCTGCTCCTGGTGTTTCCCACAGTCCCACTCACCACAGCAGCCAGGCAGAGATGCTACAGAACACTGAACTACTGGGGAAGAAGAATTTTAAAAAGTGTCACCTCCTTGTGACACTCTTAAAACTGGCCTAGAAAAATACTCAAGAAATTTCATTATACTAATTAAAAACCCAACCAACCAAGCCTCCCCTCCAATTGAAAACAAAGCCTTTGACCTTGGAAAACCGGTCCCTTCACTTGAGCACAACTCTGTGCTCTCCCCGAGCTATGTGTGAGGAGAACTCATACCGGTCGTGGCTCCGGTAGCCGCAGACGTTGCACTCGAAGGGGTCACGGAAGCCGTGGCAGCCCATGTGGATGGTGAACATCACGTAATCCAGGAAGAGCACGCGGCAGTGGTCGCACCGGTACACCCCAATGGCCTCCCCTTCCTTGTTGATGACCTTGAAGGCATCGCGTGGGCATATGGCGGGTGGCTTGATGATGTCGTACGGCCTTGGGAAATCCTTCAAGGCCTGGAGGCCGTTGCGGGTTGGAGCCGGGATCACCTGGCTCTGGTGGAAGGTGGGATTGGGCCTCTCCTCGTGGTTGCTGTCAGTGTCTGTGGAGTCGTGGCCGCTGTTGTTTGGGGAAAGGCCCCTGTCGGATGACAGGCTCTTGTCCCTGAGGTGGCCATGGCTCTTCTCGGCCTCCAGCGTGGTGCCGTTGGGCACGTCGGCACGGGGCAGCGGCAGCGGGTACAGGCTGCTGATGACCGGCACCATCTCGGCCGTGGGGGCCGGCGGGGTCTGCACGAGCGGGCGCAGGGCCTCGGCCCCGAGGTAGGTGATGGCGTTGTTGATGGCCTGGTCCATCATGCGCCCGTGCATCATCTCGCTCTCCTTTTCGTACAGGAAACTGGTGTTATAATTGACATCAAAGCTGGGTCGTTTCTCACCTGCAAGAGATGAGAGGTGACAATTACCTGGGTGGGTAAAGAACTATTTAAACCTCTTGATGACTTTTGTAAAGGGTCTCTGTGAAGTGAAGGGGCATTATATGTTCTCTGCTGAAAGAGGCTGTTCTTAGACTCAAGTAGCTTTTGGGTGGGGTTTTGTTGATTTTTATATTTTCTTAAACCTCAGGCTTAGAAGCAAACCAGTTTAATAGAGGAGGTGGTGAGGGTACTTTTTGAGAGACTCATCTTTGACAACTCCTTGGGCACTGAAGTCAGTTTTCCCACTGTCCTTTGACAGCTGCAGCTTCCTCTGCACCACAGCTGGCTTCTTGGACCTCTACACAGGTATTCAGGTAAACTAATACTGGCAGATATAAATATAGATATAAACCCCTCACATTTAGGGTCACTGAGTACGGGGTTAGGGAAAGAAAAATGTTTTCCTCTGAGTGTGCTGGGGCTTGGAAAGCTCTGGACTGGACAGAAGTGGAGGAGAGCGCACCTGAAATTCTTCTCACACCTCTCTGGGCAGCACAGTGCAACTCCTGTTCTCTGTGCCAGCCGCAAGGAGGAAACAAACTGCACCCCAAAAGCACTAAAGGCATTTTGGGGGTAAATGTCTAGAAATAAGTAACTGAATTCTGTGGTTACTAAAACCATAAACTTGTTCATCACTTAAAAAAATACAAAAAAAAGACCAGATGAAAGGTTTCACGTGCAAGTGACTCGCAAACATTAGATCCACGAATCTCTTAGTTACGGTAACTCGACTGGTGCAGATGTTTATCAGTCACCTGTCAACACCGTGACTCAATGTGTATGAAACTCGTGGGGTTTCACTGCAGAGGCAGAAAAACCCAGAGAGCTCACGTTTCTCTTATAAAACACTCCAAAAGGTTAACGAACCACAAGAGTGTAACTGCTTCCAGCCCTCAGCACCACTCGCCATCCAGCTTCACATGGAAGGAAACAAAATGCCACAGTACTTTTGAGTGACTCATAAAAGCAGCTCCAGGCAAGTGAAAGATGTGAATAACTTGGAAATTTAAAAATAAAAAAAGGCAACAAAAGCAAAAAAGACAGGACTGCCTAAAAATTTTGGTGTTAGGATTCACTGTCGTAATGTAAGACACAAAAAACATGATGTATGATCACAGGATTGTGGAATATCCCAAGCTGGAAGGGACCCACCAGGACCATCGAGTCCAGCTCCTAAAGATCACTGAAAGTCTTGCGGTGCTTTGTGATTCCACTGTCCTGGCGGATTTTAAGGTTCCCCCCAGGAAAAGGCTCTGAAGAGGGGCCTGGTGCAGAGGTGAAGAGTCAAGTGCAGGGTCTGGTGGTCCCTGCCCTTGTGTGGGACTTGTACTGGTACGCACGAGGCAGCTACTGGGGATGGAAATGTGAAAAAGAAAGTGGGCGAGACTCCTGGTGCTTGTCTGAATCTCTGCAGAGCCCTCCAATTACAATAAAGGGGTTTTTCTTCCGATCAATAGACTTCATTCAGAGAAACGAGCCAAACAAAGATGCCTTGTTAGTGTATATCCCTGTCCCTGCTTCCTGACTAAATGAGACATCAGCACTCATTCCCAGATTTCCCAAGGAATCCCCACGCTGGGCTGTCAGATCCGAGATCTGACAAGGGCAGGTCAGAAAGGCACAGGAGTCAGACCAAGGTCGGACAGCCTGCTCCTGAAAATATCCTTCCCAGGGATACAAGAGACCAAGGGGGGAATGTTTTCACATTTAATTTAACAAGAACAATCACAGAAGCTCTAGAAAAACAGCAAGTTTCAGAAACTGCTTATTTTGTGCCTTTAGGTGAACTGTGATGGGTTCTCCAGCTTCTCCACACAATCACCTGTGTGTGCAGTGCCAGTTCATGCCATCCAGCACCAGCACAAATCCCAAAGGGTCTGGGCCGCACAGGTGCTCATTGGCTGCCAAAGGAAACCCCAAACCCACTAGTTCTTCATGTTAGGCCTATGCTGAGGGGGTGCATCCTGCTGCAGGCGTGTTTAATAAAATGCATAAAGGTCAAACTGCTGGTGATTGCACAATGAGAGAGCTGAAAAAATGCTAAAATAGAGGAAGCTAAAGAATTACAAACCAATTTGCATTAGTATTGCTTTTTGAATCACAGCACGACATGTAAGGGCCGAGCTCCAAAGGCCCAGTTTCAGTCCTGAGCATCAAAGGCATTCAGATGGAGTGTGCTGGTGTGGCTGTGCTATGAGGTCACCTTTAGAAAGCCGCAATAACGTAAAATAAATCAATAAATGTGACCAGTTTTCATAGATGAAAGCCCAGTGCCACCCACCAAAGCCACTAGGAGCTCCATTACCTTCAAAAACGGAGTTAGTTTCCTGTGTGGATGGATCCAGCTGCACGCCTTTATCTGGGATGCATCCAGCTGCACAGCTTTACCTGGATGGATCTGGCTGCACACCCTTACCTGGCTCTGGACCTGGCATACCCTGTGCCAGGGGTTTGGCTGCAGCAGCTGTGGGAGCCCTGCCTGCTCTCCCAGCCCACATCTCTCCCTCCCCACGTGGGCCCCACTCAGAAGGTGAACTTTATATTAAGCCATAAAAAAAAAAAGCACTTGTTACCTTATATAACCCTACAAACAGCACAAATAAGGCTTCACCAGCACCAATATTATATAACTGCTGACTAAGGGTTTTCCTTAGGACACTGGGTTGCATTTTATTTTCTTTAAAGACAGGCTGATGAAATAAGACTGGCCAAGAGGATCAGGTGTTCGCTGAAACCCAGAACTTGCCTAACTAGTATTTAAGATCCCAAACATGCAAAACTCTGATTGTGTACAATTAAATGCAAAGAAAATACTATGGAGACATCTGCTTGCTTAAATTACCACAAGAAAGGATTTGATATTTTTTAATCATAGACAAATTTAGGAGGATGACTAAGAGAAATCCAATACTTTTCTGTCTTTAGGCCTTATTCCACACATGAATCCTGCAGGAATCTTCAGCTCCTGCTGACAAAACATTAACTTTCCTGTTCTTTGCCTGCTCTAGATCCTAGCAGAGAATATTTCAAATGCATAGATACAGAAATGGCACGTGGAAACTCATAAAATATATTTATAAATCACCTACATAAAGACACAAGGCACAACGGTAGCTTCCACCCAGTTTAAGCAGCCAACAGAACAAATTCTTTTTATTTTAATCAACCCCCTACAACAAATCACTAAAACCCCATCAGAAAAATCAGTGTTACTTTATTCTTTTGTATTAGGTGCTAAGCTTGAGCAGGATATTGAAAAGAAGCAGAGGCATTGTACTGTTTGTTACCGACCCGCACGTATTTAACTGTTGCAGATGAAAAGGGGTTTTGTTCTTACCAATAAATTTCTGAGGCATTGAGCTTTTTCTCTTTGCCACGTTGCTCGCTAGCCTGTCCAGCACAAGGGCTCTTTCAGTCCCCATCTCTGCCTTGATGTGCCTTGCCTCCACGCTGGCTAGGTTGGAAAATGTGAAAAGGAAGGAAAAAAAGAGAAAAAAACACAACACGTAGGTGAAAAGGGAAAAAAAAAAAGACAAAAAAAAGGAAGAGCTGACTGGTTTAATCTCCAGTTGGCCACATAACTGGAGGAAACAGTTTGGAGATATAATGCAAAGCTGGTTTTGCTTTTTCTGTCGTTCCTGCTCTCTGAGTACCCGTTGTGGTCAGTGGCAGCACAGCCCCGAGCTCACTCATGGGGGAGCACAAACCAGAACTGTCGCCAGTGAGAGGAAGTAAATGAACTGGCTGGAAGGTTGGTTAAGTTGCAGATGGAGAGAGAAGCTCTGCTGGCCTTTCTTTTTTATTCTGAGTAAGGCTGGGTGACACCTGCACACTCACAGTGCTTCGAGCTGCAGGAGACACTCAGTCCTCTTGCTGCACTTTTCAGATATCAGTCATAGATGTCTTAACAAATCACTAAGAAACTTGTATGATATGTATCAGTGTTCCAGTAAAATAAAAGCAGTAAAACTTCTCAAAATTGAAAATTTCTAACTCTTTTTCTTCCCAGGTGTTACCGTCACAATTTTTTTTCCTAAATGCTACAGCTAAAACTAACTATGCATGTTACCTCTGTGTTTTAAAGCTTTTTACAACCTCCCAGATTTCTAATTTTTGGAAAAGTACCTGTGTCCTGTGATGACTCCTTTGGGACTGGGCCACTTAAGGCTCTTCCCGTTTTCCAGAGCTCTCCTCAGCTGTGCCAAGCAGTGCCCAGCACTGCACAGAAGCTGTGCTTGCTCTCAGCTCCTGGAGGCTGCAGAGGCCTTGAGCTGGAGAGCTGCCACCTCATATCACTACTACCACACTAATACTGATCGTAACTGCTGTGGCTTCCCCCCCAACCCTGCTCACACCTCAACAACACCCATCTGGAGTGGCACTTTTATATCAAAAATTATAATAAAGAGTAAACTCATTGCTAAGAGTACCGGTGACAGGGATCACTATGCTGAGAAGTGGACACACCTTAATGGACTGCCCAAGTCTGTAGGAGTTGGAATCTCCAAGCTGAGGACAAAGGGGCTGATTTACTTTCCCAAGGTAGTATAAAAGGTTGGATCTCACTGTGAGAGAGTCCTGGTTGCTGTGTTACTGTACATACACCAACATATCTAAATATAGAATCATGGAAACATGGAATGATTTGAGTTGGAAGGGACCTTGAAGATCATGCATTCCCACCCCCTGCCGTGGGCAGGGACACCTTCCACTAGCCCAGGGTGCTCCAAGCCCTGTCCAAACTGGCCTTGGACACTTACAGGGATGGAGCAGCCTCAGCTTCTGTGCCAGGGCCTCCCCACCCTCAGAGGGAAGAATTTCTTCTTACATCCCATCCCAACCCTACCCTCTGGCAGTCTAAAACCACTGTCCCTTGTTCTGTCACTCTCTGCCTGTATAAAAAATCCTTCTGCCTCCTTTTTATAAATCCCTTAAGGTACTGGAAGGCCAAAATGAGGTCTCCCTGAATATATGAAGCACAACCTAAGTAAGAGACAAGCAGTGCCAGAGGAAAGTGATAGGAACACTTTGGTATCACTTCAGTCCTGCTAAATACAGATTTATTGAGTATCAGACTTAAATTTCTGTTTGCCCATTAGAGCAAGTGCTGAAAGTGCAGCTTCATCCTTCCCAGCTCTGTGCAGCCTTTCCCTGAGCGTTTCAGTCTGTCCTCTGTACCTGTTTGTCAGTGCTGCTCCTGATAACACGAGTTTCAGTCAGCACAAACCATGACTCACCAAACCTCAGCCAGAACTATTTGTTCATGTTTGTTCAGCAGTTTGAAAACGTGAAGTGTTTCAGAGGTACTTGGTGCCACAAACACCAGCTATGAATATGAGTCAGTGAGGATGGGATAACAGGGCCTGGCTCCACTCGGTCACAGTCCTGGGACCTTGGGATGTACGTGACAACCGGCCCTGTGCTGTGCATGAAGTGCCTTGAAGGTAATAACACACTGCTCTTTTAGTTTCAGTTTTATTTCAAATTACTCCAGTATGTTTGGAGGCTCCCATAAATATATTCATCCCTGCTCCCAGCATGAAATACCCAGACACGATGTAAGAGCTGCATGAAGTGAGACAAAATACCAGGTTAAGGTGACACTCTGAGGGGAGGGGAGGGAGGCAGAGTGTAATCACCTACTTGGGCTTGGGCCAGAAGCTCTAGTTTGGTCTTGAAAATTATAGGATTTTTAATTTCAGGACTTCTGTTTAATTCTCATGCTCCAAAGCCTGGCATATTCATCCTGAGTTCTTTATATTAACGTTAGATGACAGTAGTCCAAAGTTTGAACTACTCCCAACCCCAAAACCTCATAATCTTGACTGGATCATTGCACAAGTCATTAACAACAGTAATCTAAATTTTCAAAACCCCAACAACCCTGAACAAAATAATACAAACAGTGCTGTGTAGTCAAAAATGTACTTTTTTCTTTGTAAAAAAAAAAAAAAGAAAGAAAACACAATTCACCCATATCATAAAAACAGCTCCCTGGTCCCTACCAGTTCTTTGTTTTTCTGATTTTGTTGTTCTAGTTCCTCTTTTTCTCAGTCTTTACCTCCAGGAGTTGCACCCTGAGGACCCATGGGTTGCTCTAGCAAAGCTTTAATTCCACATTTTCAGAGTCTTTTTCCCTATCCTAACAGGACTCAGCACGGAGCTGCTGTCGGCCCTCCCAGCCCCAGGAGCACACTGGAAGTTGCATTTAGCATATCAGGGATGACTTGTCAACATTATTTATGTGCCACCAAGGGAACTTTAATTGTTAAATTAATGTCAGGAGGGCAGACGAGGGCTTCCTGCAGGGATAACAGAGTCTTTCCTCAGAGGAGATCTGCAGAGACAGTAACTATTGACCTACATAACATGTTCTGGGACTTCTGTAGAATCAATCTCCCAGCTTCATGGTTCTCTGCCCTTTTATTTTAATGCTGAGGGTCTTTGCTTTCACATTAAGATTTCTGACTCCTTGCTACTGCCTGTTTTTTCCTAAAGCAAAAAATATTTATGGGCCACAAAAGGTCTTTGATGACATTTTCACAACCTGGCCTGAGGGGAAAAGTGTCTGCTCCCAATAAGATGAAGGTGGTTATACAGGTTCTCACCCACAACACTGCTCTCTGTACCCAGAAACTAGCTGAAAATTATCTCATCCAACTTTTTCTTCTGGATCACTTATTAAACAATCCAAGATTAATATTTAGCATTTAGGAAACCTTTTTTAATCACTCCAAATTCTCCAAAGGCTTCTCAAACTCAGAGAAGTAATCACGCCCTGTGTTCCTCTTCAATGATCCTCCCTCTGGACAATTCCACTGCATATTGTGATTTAAATAACTAAGTAATGCACTATAATGTCACATGGACACTATAACATGTATCTAAAAACAAAATTCAGGCTGGACTAACTGAAATGGTCAAGTGCTTTGCTCAAAATTACACTGAGAAAAAAAAAAAAAAGTATAAAAAATCCAGACTTCCAAAGCACTGAATGTACAGCAGCCTGGGATCTCAGGATATCCAGCAAGCTCAGGGCTCTGATGGCTCAACTTCAGGATGAGAAGGCAAAAAAAACCTCCGAAGATGCTGAAAGAAACTCTGCAGCCCAAATAAATCACCTTGTCCCTTTTGGTCAGATCTAATCAGTGACTCTGGAATTACATGGGAAGTTGAGCTCCTAAGCATGGAATTTTATATGGTATTAAAGCTGGGTGCCCCTCTCCTGCTCAGCCAGCAGCAGGGCTGAGGATGGTCTCCACTGACCCCCCGAGAGGTGTCCATGCTGCTCTCAGCACTGCTGCCCATCTCAGAGTACATCTCAGATGTAATCCTGCCTGTACAAAGCACTTCCAGAGGACCATTTTCCTGCCAGTGTGAATTATTCATTATGAAGACTCTTTATGTTGTCTTGTGAGTGCTGGGTGAGGAGCTACCACTCCGAACAGTGCTGTTCCCTGGCCATCATGGGTTCACTGAGTGGTTTGGGTTGGAAGGGACCTTAAGGATCATCTTGTACCACCCCCCTGCCAGGGGCAGGGACACCTCCCACTAGGCCAGGTTGTTCCAAGCCCTGTAGAACCCAGCCTTGAACACTTCCAGGGATGGGACATCCATCTCTAGGCCACCATGTCACTCTGTAGCTGGAGAGAGAGCAGATGATCTCCCAGCCCCAAGCACACACCAACACTCACCCTGCACTGAGCTGTTCCCATAGTGTGGTTTCTGCCACACCAACCAATGTGAGTAGAATTTTTAGAACATGCAGATATCGTTAGCAAACCCCCCAAGTACAAAGCTGAGCTGAAATTAGAGGCATTGCTTCCTGTAGCATCTCTGTGTGGTCACTCAAGAAGGGAGAGTGGAACAGAATTGGGTGATTGCGCAATGAGAACAATGTGAGAGAGATGGTTATCAGGAACAATGCTCCAACTATATTGTTACATGTAACTTTTCTTTTAGAAATATTTCCGCATTTGGAACATGCAAGCCTGGCACTAAAAAGCAACTAGAATGGTTACTATGGTCCTTATGCTTTTAAACATGTTAATCAATTAGGGATGATGGCATGTAGAGCACTTTTGTGTCTAAAGATGGCTCCATGTGAGAATCATAGAATTGTGGAATGGTTTGAGTTGGAAGGGACCTTAAAGGTCATCCAGTTCCACCTTCCTGCCATGGGTAGGGGCACCTTCCACCAGACCAGGTTGAGAAGCTTGCGAGGAATTCAGAAAAACACCAAAATTCAAAATGATGCGGAGAAGTAGGGAAAGGGTCGGTAACAGAAGGAGGATGTTTACTAAGCACAAATGCAAAGTGCTATACTTAGGGGAAAAAAATAAATGGAATGTAGTAAATGACCTCCTGAGAGTCTTTCCAGCTTTCCCACTCCCTGATTCTGTCATCCAACTTGCTGTTGATACCAGGGAACCGGATGGAAATGCCCTAGAAGTTCCCATTTTTCATAAAGTTTCCTACTTCCCTAACAACACTGCAATATTTGTAAGGGTGTGAAGGTCTCCAAGGCCAGGGAGCAGCCACCTCTTGGCAGGCTGGGAATTTGCATTCCCTGTGACCAGTTAAGGCTCCCTGCACTGCTGCAGCAAGGACTGCACCTCAGGCTCGGGATAAGGGGTGAAATGTTGCTATTCTGAAATGCTTCTAAACCATGAGAATGATTTCAAAGCAGAAACCTGCAGCAGATCTCATGTTTTCCATTTTCACGGGTGGACATGTTGAGTGTTTGCCATCATGGGAGTGTGTACTGTAACACAAACCACAGTTACAACGTGTAGGGGTTCTCACGAAACCCAAAACTTGCTGATGTGCTGATAACCAGTTACTTCTACTAATACTCCAAGAAATACGTTGTGTGCTGACAAGAAGAGAGACCCCCAAAAACTATAAAACTATTAAAAACCTCTATGAAACACTTTGTTAAATCATTGTTCTTTGGGAGTTTTCCTGCGTGTGTCACAAAGCCTGAAACACCAACCTACTCACTCTGCACTACATAGGGATACCTGCACCCAAGGTTACCATCACATACCAATGGCTCTTCCCACTGATTTTCAGGCCTGGCTTGTGATGATTCTTGCAGAATCTTGGCCTTACTGTTGTTGATAGAGTTATTAGGAGGAAATTCCTCTCTGTGAGGGTGCTGAGGCCCTGGCACAGGTTGCTCAGAGAAGCTGTTGCTGCCCCATCCCTGGAAGTGTCCAAGGCCATGTTGGATGGGACTTGAAGCAACCTGGGATACTGGAATGTGTCCCTGCCCATGGCAGGGGGTGGCATTGGATGATCTTCAAGGTCCTTTCCATCCCAAACCCTCTTTGATTTCATGTTTCCATTATTTGGTGGTTTTTCAAGGCTGCATAGCAAAAGATGGGAGCCTGAATTCTGAAACTGTAGCCTCAGCTCTGCTTAGATCAGTCACAGAATCCTTTGGGAAGTCACAGCCACTCCTTGACTCTGAATGGGAAGAGCAATTCTTTCCTGACTTACTGGTGTATTGTGAGACTAAAATCACATAGTTCATTTTAGGATTTGAGTGGTTCAGGTAAATCAAGGACAAAGTGGTTACTTTTCACCAAAGTATTTTGGAACTGCGGCGCTGAGACTGCAAAATGGAAAATAAGAAAAAGCCCATGTTTTGATACATTTTATCTTTTCCGAAGGCAGCTCTATACTCAAAGCCGCCTTTTACCTCTCACTCCCTCCTAAGCTGATCTGTCAGTGAGTTTTGGGATACCACTCCCTTTTCATGTCCTGGATCCAGGCCACTGGAACTGCTGCAAATTCTAACAGTTCTTATTCTAAAGTAATAGAATAAGAACACACCAAGACAGGAACAACGGTTGTCAACAACTCATCCCGTAAAATGAGCCACATAACAGCATTAATGTAGGAATAATTTAACTCACTGATCATCACCTCCAGAAATGCTGGGTACAAGGTATTTTTACACAAAGTAACCGAGAAAGGAAAAAGTGATTAAAATAAAAGCACTCTCTAACTACCTGCCTGAGGACTGTGATAAACCAGCCCCTTTAGAACATTATAGCCCCTCAGGTTACTGAAAAGGTGTGTAGGAAAAGCTGTTCTCAGGCTGTGGGTTAACAGCTCACCAGATGCCCTTTTACAAGCCCTGTAATGTACCCAAACCCCAAAACCACTGTAATGTGATAAACGCACCGGCCTCACACATGCCAGCATTCTGCAGGTAGGTCCGGCACCGCTCCTTGTGCTCCTCTAATGAGCTCCTCTGCTTGTAGCTCCTTCCACAAAACTCACATTTGTACGGCTTCTCCACTAGAACAAGAAACAATAAAATAATTAAAATAACCACAAGAAACCACTAAAACGCTGTCTTGCTTGAAGCGTGATGGTTTTAGCATTGTGCTTGTGGGGGACAGCACCACACTGCTGGCCTTGATTAAATCAGAATCTCATTTATCCTTGGCAGATAAGCTCATCTTTGACTTTGATTCTTTGTGAGGTTGAACCTTTTTCTGTACAGTGCAGTGCAGAGATAATATCTATCATTTAGAATCAAGGTTTTCTTTCTGAACCCATGTAGAACACAGGATAGACAAATTCAAGGGCAAGCACAACCTGGCTCTTGCAGAACTGGGGCAACTATGATCGAATTATACCTGGCTTGTTATCCAAGTCACCTCAGCTCTGTGCCTCCATTTCCCCGTCTGTAAAATGGACAGAACACCCTACCAGGCTTGAGAAGAAACATCTGTTGAGCATTTTAAGAGATTCAGATGAAAGGCACTACACCACGGTGAGGTGGCAATAGAGTCATCTGCCTGGGATTATGCTCGTGGAGCTTTCCTCACAGCTTAGAATGGGATGGGAAGAAGTCCCAGCAAAGCACATCTGTCTCACACTCTCCTCAAGTTCAGAGCTTGCTGGCATAGCCAGCTCCACTCATATGAGCTGACAAGCTGGTGATAGGTCAAAGGTTAGACTTGATAATCTTGGAGGTCTTTTCCAACCAAAATGATGCTGTGATTCTGTAAAAATACCACGGAGTTATTTGTGCAAGCAGGTTTGTGGGCTGTGACATGGGTTCCCCTGGTCCCTCTCTCCGCACCAAGAACAGAGCCAGTCCCGAGTTGGCTCCAGGAGCACCAGTGAGTGGTCACTGCTCTGTGTTGACCCTTTCACAGGCTGAGCAAACCTTGCTGACTGTCTTTTCCACACCGAGTGTCCCAGTGACACACATCCAAAACACATGGAGTGCCTGTGAAGTCACTTACCAGAATGTGTCCTTAAGTGACCCGTAAGCGCATCCCTCCTTTGGCAGGCATAACTGCACAGGTGACACTTAAAAGGTTTTTCCCCTGTGTGTAGTTTAATGTGGCGGAGGAGGTTTCCCTTCTGAGTAAAGGAAGCTCCGCACTGATTACACTGGAATGGCCGTTCACCTTAAAATGACATACAGAAAAGGACATTTAATGGTTACGTGGGTATCATGCTGTCCTCTGCCTTTTTGGAAGAGGAAAGAATGAGATATTGGATTGATTTCTTTCTATAGAAACACACAGAGTGTGACTTCAGTGGGAGGGAGGTGCAGCTCTGGTGTCAGAGCTGCTCGTAGCATATGTAGAAAACACTGCACAGTTCTTCCATGGAAAGAAGCACTCCGGAGGAGGCTGATTCCAACAAGCCAGCAATTTTTAGAAGAAAAAAAATCTTATCTTACTGCAGGCTGAAACTTAAGATGCTCATTGGTTTGTTGCCAAAGTATAGCACAGAGAGAAATTTATACATAGACTGAAAATGGCAGCACAAAACCAAATTAACTTTTGCTTTGTGCCAGAAATACTGCAATTACATAGTGCCTTTCATCCAAAAATCTTAAAATGCCTCGCCAACTTGCTTTTAATAATATTCAATCCCGATAAGAAGAAAGGTGGGTAAAGTGAGGCACAGAACAGCGAGTAACTTGATAAAGATCACATGTGGTGTCAAGGACAGAACAAGGAAACCCTGATTTTGGTATCCTATTTAAAAATAACTAGTCTAGATTAAAAATTATCATCCTTTCAGTACCCCAGCTCTTACAAGAACAACAGAGGGATATTTACCAGTGTGGCTACGCTTATGAACCATCAAGACATTGAGGCTAATGCAGGCTAATCCACAGATATCACAATTCATCTTTCCACTAGCTGGCCTGACGTTGTCATATGAACCCGAGTGTCTTTCCAGTTTAATGCTCTCATATTCATTATATTCTCTGGGATATGTGTAAGGCAGTTCAGATTCTTCCATGTTTTCCATAGGCTCGGAATTTAAAGCACTCTCCTCTCTTTCACTGTATTCACCTTTCACTTTAATCACATCATCTGCAGGTAAAACAAAGCACAGGAGTGAAAAAATGCTAATCTTATGCACAGTGAAGTATTTTAGGAAAAAAACACACTAAGAATTATATAAAACAACAGTATCAATCTTCCTAAAAGTTTTACTGAAACAAGCAAGAATGAAGAAATGAAGTCGAGACACGAAACTTCACTGGTCATGGACACTTAGTGATACTCACGGTGAGGTAACCCTTAAAAACAATTAACCTGCCTGGTAATTATCTTTGATAGAGAATTTCCTTCTACAGATTATGAAAGTAGAATACAGTACAAACGTCTCCTGAAATTACTAGCCAGGATTCAAAAGAAAACACTTATTCATACCACTCAAAATTATTATTTTTATAGAAATCAGCATTTCAGGTTACTCCTGTGAATTGGAAATACAGAAAGACAAAAATTAAAAAGAGTAATTTTATCTTATAACTTACACCTTCTTGTGGAACCTTTGGTGCTTGGAACAAGCCTAGGAAATATGTCTGGTCAATGCAAAACTTCCCGTACTCCCATGGGATAGATTCTCACTAGTTAAACCTAATCAATAATCCTAATTTTCACTTGCAAATCAGTTTTTATCCATAGCTCTCAGACGTGTGAGGAGCAGTTGATATCTTGGTTTACTATGTGAGTAAAACTAGCAGAGGTAGGCTAAGGATTTCCTGATAAATAAATATATCCCAGAAATGCTAAAATGTTTGCCTGAAGTAATTTTGTGAGGATGTGGCAAAGAACCTGACACCTCCTGCAGATCAGCATCCAGGGCCTTCAAACAGGTTCCTGGACCTGTAGCCATGACCAGAGGAATCCAAAGGCATTGCCTAAATGAATGCAGCTCCATGACAAAGGTGGATGTAACAAGCAGCTAATGATTTACTAACAGAGTAAAAATACACGCAAATTGGTCACACTGTATAAACAGCTGATGATTCCCATCTTAGGGTGCTGAATTTCCTTTCCACGATTAACGCCAACACCACCAGCACTTCCATTAAAATCCTTAATAATTGCCAGGACAGCTTTTTCTACTTAAAGCTGGCTGAGAAAGTTGGGGCTCTTCTCAGCCTGGAGAAGAGAGGGTTGTGTGGAGACCTCATGGCACCTTCCAGTGTCTGACGGGGTCACAAGGGAGCCAGAGAGGGACAATTCATCATGAGCTGGAGTGACAGGACAAGAGGGAATGGCTTTAAGGTGAAAGAGGGAAAATTTAGGTTGGGTATATGGAAGAAATTCCTCCCTGGGAGGGTGGGGAGGCCCTGGCACAGGGTGCCCAGAGAAGCTGTGGCTGCCCCTGGATCCCTGGAAGTGCCCAAGGCCAGGCTGGACAGGGCTTGGAGCAACCTGGAATAGGGGAAGGTGTCCAAGGTGTCCCTGCCCATGGCAGGGGATGGAACTGGATGAGCTTTAAGGTCCTTCTAACCCAAACCATTCCATGGTTCTCTGACAAGAGACAGATTATGGTTGAAACTCAAGTTGTGCCTCAAGCTACTGAGTGAAGACGAGCACCACGAGATGCACCACACAGCTTCCTGTTTGAAAGTCTTGTTCTCTGGCCACCTGCTCCTCCCTCCAGCCGAGGGTTAGACAGTTCAATCTGGCACTGAATCACTTGTCCTTTCTCCAAAGTACAGAACATGAACTGCTGAATATGTATTAGCTCTGGTTCTGAGTAATAAACCACATCAAATGCTGAGAACAAACAATGGGTGGCAGTGAAAATGAGGTGGCGACATAAAAGAAGCATTGAAAAAGAAAGATCTGGCAACCTAAACTTTCATGAAACCAAAATTTTCAGCTACATTTTAGGGACAAAATCACTCCTCTCTCCTAATTGATTATATTAAGCTCTGCCACTCTGTCTGACTTAGGGCTGAGGTGGAGGAAACAGGTGGGTGATGATTTCTTTATCCTACCCAAGACCCCACAGTAGTGTGGAAAACTCTGAGATCCCTCTTGCGCTCTCTTTGGATGGGGATATTGATGGAAGAATGGGGTTTTCTCCCCTACTGTGTGTTTTTATCCTCCTATCCTGGAAAAACGTTTAGATTTTGCTGCTGGGACTTGCTGCCCCAGTCTCTGATGAGCTCATGTGGGTTTGGGTGTTTGCTGAGAGGGTCAGAGGGAGCTCCAGATTCACCCCAAAATGGGCTGTTTTTCTTTGTGGATTCTTCAGTACCAACTATTCTTCACATCCCATGGATTCCTGCTTCCACAGAACCAAGGCTTCCTCTGCAGGTGCCTTCTGCTGCCAACTCCATGCCCATGGGTGCAAGGGTGATCCTGCTATCAAGACTCCTTCAAAATTAGTTTATACAACCATTTCCATCATTCCAAGGAAAAATGATTGCCAGTTGCTGAAAGCAGATTTCAACACCAATCCTTTTTCCAAACAAAAAAAAAAAAAAAAAAAAAAAAAAAGCTTTTTTGGTTGGTTGGTTGTTTTTTCCCTCTCAAAAGGAGGCAGTTCCAAAATAATTTGCTACATCCTGCCCAGCATGGTAAAAGGAAGTACCCGGTGCAGCTGCACCTTGTTGGTGCTTTCAGAAACAATTTCAATTCCCACTTTCTACTTAACGTCTCACCTTTCGTCTGCATCACACACGGTTGTTTAGCAGTGGAGGCCAAGCTGTGACCTCCAACAGAGGCTTCTGTGCTGTTTGCTGCTCTTTCTCACCACAATTCTTGGCTCACAGCTCCAGAGCTGTGCCAGGGTCTGTGTGGCACAGTGTGGGCGCTGGTTTGAGCCCCCCATGGCATGTCCCAGGTGCAAACTGGGCAAACCATCTTATGGTTCCACCGTGGAAAATAATCACCTCTGCACTTTCCATACTGCACGTAAGGCTTGTGTTTCCTTGTAGTAACAGAGGAGGATGCACCTGAGTTTTGATCAAGGCTTTTCCATGCCTGCTTTCACAAAAAACATCACCATCACTCTGGCTGTCCATGACATCCAAAGTTGAAATGTTTTCCTGTAGGTATTTGAAGGACTTCCAGAGAAAAATTCACCTTCTGATGAATGGGACCAGCAGAAGCCACAAGGAAAGAGGCTTTTTCAACCCAAATAGAAATTGGAAGGGTTGGGATTTTTTCACCTGTTATGGTTTAGAGTCTGCTTCGCCTCCCTGACAGTCAGACAGGAGACAGCTTTGATGCAAAGCAATCTGAGGAAAAAATGGCTCAGTACAGGTTGAACTAAAATTAACCAAGTGATTGCAGAGCCTGGAGCCACTGGATTCCTTTTTCAGCCCAGACTTTTCTCTGTACTGGCACGCACAGGGAATACCATGTGATCAGGAGATTGGCAGCTGTGTGGAAGGTTTGTATCTGTCACTTAAAAATCATATCAACATATTTTATTAGATCAGGGAGTTTCCAGGCTGGTCTGCCTCAATCAAGAGGAAGGAAGCTGTGACTTCACGTAGAATAGGGAAATTTAACCGAGGAAAAACACAATTATCCCTAAAAACTAACAAAGTTCACACAGTGGAAAAAAGAAGTGCTATCATCTCTTCTATTAGACAAGTAAAAACTGTGTAAGAGAAAAGCATTCATGGAGTCCAAGCCAGGGAACTATTTTTCTTGAGGCCGTTCATGGAGTTAATATACACTGAGAAAAAAAAGCTGCAGCTTTTACAGAACAAAGTACCGGTGTGATGCGTTAAGGCTGATGCACATGGTTTCATTTCCTGGGGAGATGATTACAAGATGAAAGACATACTCCAGAGTAATATTTTTGTTTCACCTGAAACACTGTAAAAACAATGGGTTCTGGAAAAAATCCAAAATAAAGCTGCGGTGGCAACTTCAGACTGAGTCACCACCCAAACAGTGCTTGTGTGTGCTCTATAAAATGATAGGATCACAAAGGGTTTGGGTTGGAAGGACATTAAAGCTCATCCAGTCCCATCCCCCGCCATGGGCAGGGACACCTTCCACTATCCCAGGTTGCTCCAAGCCCCGTCCAACCTGGCCTTGGACACTTCCAGGGATGAGGCAGCCACAGCTTCTCTGGGCACCCTGTGCCAGGGCCTCCCCACCCTCACAGGGAGGGATTTCTCCCATATATCCAACATGAATTTCCCCTTTTTCAGCTTAAAGCCATTCCCTCTTGTCCTGTCACTCCACTTCCTGAAGCAGAGCCCCTCTCTGCTTCCTTTTAGGTCCCTTCAGATGGGTCTTAGAGCAGATGGCTGCTCTAAGGTATCCACACAACCTTCTCTTCTCCAGGCTGAAAATGCAGAAATAAAAGAGTCAAGAGCACCAAATAAGAGGGCAAGTTGGAAGGTTTCTGAATCTTAGCTGTTTTCTCTAGGAGGAAGTTTCGGAAGGAAAACCCCCCAAATTCTCCATTTAATCTGAGACTCTGGCATCAAATAGAGAGAACATAAGTTTTGTCCTGTTGTTAAGCAAAGTTTACCAGGAGCGATCAGAAAAGCACAAGGAATAAAACCCAGAAGCCATTAAAGACAACGGCAGGAAAGGGTGATGTAGCTCAAGTGTTTTACAAGGAGTGGGGTCATAATCGTGAAATCCTCAGCACATGCAAAAAGTCAACTGGGTAACAAAGAAACTTAATCATCTTAATGTGGCATTTTAATGATGTTGCTGATTTGCTGTGCCAATTCAGAGATAATGAGCCCCTAATGCTACAGATGTTCAACCAGACTAAAGGAAAAAAAAAGGAAAAAGAAAAGCTTTTCTTGTATGCCATTTCCTAACTATCCAATTAAACAAATTGTGAAAGCATATAAATAGTTTACCAGGTTTTGACAGCTGTTAATGGGATTCAGATGCCGAGGAACAAGAAGGGAGTCGATACGGGGCATATTGGAGGGTTCTTGTGACTACCTGGGTTTGACAGGTATTAACTGATGATTCATCACTGTTATCTCCACAAAACCCTACAGACACATGCCAGAGCTGCTCCCCTCCAGAAGGAGAAACTCCTGTACCTAACCCAGCCTGAGGCAGAGAGTGGTGAAGCTGAAAAAGTCGTTGGAGTTTCCAAATTCAAGGCAGAATGCTGCATGTTTGTGAGAAACACCTCAGCCATGGAATCAACACACTGGGGGCAAAGATAAGTCATTAATAAAATAATCCACATTCCTCAGTGAATAAAGAGAGTAGTACATCCCATAAAAATTATAAACTGGGGGGAAATTATTAAGATAACCAATTCTATGTCTAAGTTTTTTTCCTTAACAAGAAGAAAACATTTACATGCATATATTGAAAATTTGGACACTGTAACTAATGGGGAACTATAAAATGTGAAGTGACACAACAGCAACATGAGATCTTTTTTTTTAATGAGGCAACCCAAGCAGAGTTAAGACAACTTTTCTCCATGTTTTCCTTCTACCCCACTGCAGATATCCATCTAGGGAAGGGAAAGGATTTCAAGCCTTTTTGGCCCACCCTGGCTTTGTTTACCCTCTGACTCCAGCCTGGGCTCCCTTTTTCCCAACAGCTTTTATGAGATCATTGTTTGCCAACAAAGGAAGAGCAATCACTTCACAGCAGAATTAACTTCCAGCCAGACAGCCGAGACAACCACCCCAACCAGGACGTGATGACAAGAAATGCCCTTGCAGAGTGCAGACACTGGGCCTGTCCCATTCCTCAGGTTCCTTTTTGTGTCACTATGGGCCAAAGCAGAGACTTCTGCACAAAAAGTCCCAAATATTGTATTTATTACTTGGACATATTGGCTTTGGGTTTATTTTATCTTTATGCCTTTTAGTATTTTTTGTATTGTTGTTCAGTAGTCATTTTTGTACAAAAAACCCCTAGTACTTATTTTGTTTAGATACTTTATAAAGCAGACATGAGTAGTAATTCCTAAATGACCCAGTGCAGAATGCACCTGGTGGAAATTTCACTTCTAAATATAAGAGAGAAACTTTCAGCATTCCCCTTTGTGGAGTGCAGGCTCAATGGTAATGAGTCTCCTTGGTTTTATTGTGACTTGAAACAAAAATAGAAACAAATCAAATTGAAATGCAGCACTGAAAATTGGAAAGAAAATTAAAAAAAAATCAGCCAGGCATCATTTTCCAAGTGCTCAGATGTGTATTTTCTACTTCATTAATACCAGTGCCTCTTATCATTAAAGCATAGTGTAATTTATCTAGTTGTACAATTAATTGCGAAATAACCCCAACCAAACAACACACGTCATTTCCAAGCTCATATGAGTCAGGAAACTTGAATTATGTAACTGGTTCTTCAAGCATCTAACTAAAACCAATAATTTTTCTTATAAAGATTAATATTCCTGTGTAAATCTATACTTTCACACACAATATTTCCCCACTATCATCATTTTCTGCATAATAATACTCTAGTGTTTTTTTAGGATTTTGACTCAATAGGTTTCCAAATTATGATGATGTTATACTAACAGGAATAGGGATAAAGGAGAAATGTTCCTCGGAACTGAGTGTTCCCAAAGCTGGAGTTAAACAGGACAAACTGTACAGCAACACTGTGCAATGCTGGGTTTAGAGAAGGAAATGGAATTTAACTTCATTTAACTGCATTTAAATGTTCTTAACTGAAGATACAAACAGAGTTTGGGGAAGCAGAATGACATTCCCTGGGACAAATTGGGCTAGAGGTTGGAAAAATATGGCTAGTGTATGCTCAGCTATCATGGGATTTTATTTTGGTTGTTTAATTTTAAAAAGTGGCAATAATTTGCCATTTTTACTCAACATTCTACACCCCCATTGCTGGATGGGAGCACAGAGGCAATGCCATCCCACATCCCCATGCCTGCAGGGCCCAGGTTTTTCAACACCTGTCCCAGATGAAATTTGTTTTAATTTTGACACCTGTTAATGTTATCCTTTCAGATTTGAATATCTTTAAAGTCTTCCTCTTACAAAAAAACACAGAAAAAGATGAAACTGCATGAGCTCTTCCCTTCCTTTGCTGTTAAGATACCATCACCCAGAGAAAACATTCCTAAAATTACAATTCCTGAAGTCCAGCAAGGCAGATACAATCACAACCGTTAAATCAGACTTCAATGAGACAGTTAATCAGAGAACATCTGGACCCAACAGTCAGACTGGGAAAGGCCACATGTTAAATTCAGATAATCGCTGGCATTACTTATATCAAGGGACCAATCACTAATGTGACCACTCAGGCATGGTCGATTCTGGTCAACTGTGCTTCAAATGAACTTCAAACCTGAGAAATTCAGTGTAGTTTCATTTAATCTTTGTAAATTCATCTCCCAAGAGCCTTTCTGACAATGCAATATAGTCTTGTAAGAAAAATAAAATACGGAGAGAAAATATGATAAAATAATACAAAGAACTGGGAAATCTGTGATAAATACCTGAGGAATTTCAACACATATAGACTAAAGGCAGGAGCTTGGTTCAGATGTTCTTGAACCCCCTGAACAGTGCACTGATTTGATTGAACTATAAAAAAAATCCAGTAGTAAATAATCTTGATTTGAATTTTAGATTACACCTATGTTCTCTCCTATTTGAGGTTCTTGTAATTAAATATTTGTAGTTTACTTTTAGCATAGTCTTCTAGAGAAGCATGTGCATCTTCTCTGTGTTCCCTTAGTAACGTTGATCTTACAGCTCTTTCCCAGCCTAAACGTTCCCAGGAGTCTGTGATTCAGACCTGTACAACAAATCCAATCCTCCCTGGAAAACCAGGGTTACTCAAACCGCCCGTCCGGGAGCACCTGCAGCTCCCAGAGCCGCTCCTGGAGGTGGAGCTCCTGCACCAGGAGAGGCAGGAGAAGAGTGCAGCTGGCACGCACGGCAGGTGAGCGCAGCCACTCGCTGTTCCGCGGGAGTACAGGGAGCCGAACTCCGGATTAACAAAGTTCCCAACGCTCCTGCAGAGCAGAAGGAACTAAAGCCGGAACAAGAACTGGAGCGAATGCAGCGTAATAGGAGACGGCGCTGAGGACACGGCAACGCCGGCCCGAGGAATCCCGGGTGAAACAGACACCGAGCACCCGGTGCAAACTCTGCATAGTTCAGTTAAAAGTCAGTCAGCAAAGTCAGCAACGAGAGACAAGAGCCATCAATTCCAGTGCTCAGAGAACTATTTGTGGCATTTCAGCAAAGTTTTGACTCTCGTGGATCTGTTTCCTTTTCCCGATGCTTTTCCAGCAGCATAAGCAGAGTGAACCTGCCCCTTCAACTCCCATTTTGTGCCAAATGAACAGCCTGGTTTGGGGGCAAAATGTGACTCATCCCCATTAACTGATTTCCTTTCCACTAATCTGTATTTCCAAAAAATGGATTATTTCCTACAACATCATGTGATTTGAGTTCCCAGGGCCATTTTCTGCATCTTCACTTATTTCTGCTGGGGGGAGTTGGGAGGGATCACAACTCATCTGCCTTGGACTAGATTTAATTTTGATGCCAAAGGAATAAATATTTCTCTCACCTGTAATTTCAGGTAATTATTTTGTATGGATCCAAGATACACATTGTAGAAGAACTGAAGAAAAATGGAGTTTTAAAAGTTATGGAGGGAAGCCCATCATCTATTGAATAACTGTGCATCCATCCTCTTTCCAGCCCTTGTTCTGTCTGAGAGCTTCCACTGGGAGTCAGGATATCTCAAAAGTAAATTCTATTTTCTAATCACTATAATGGGTTAATTAGAATGAGAAATAGCTGCACTTTCTGATTATCTCCAGGCAATCAGAGTATCCGAGTGTCTATGTCAGTGCTGAGTGCTCAGGATAGTCCAGCTGATGTCAATCATTTACAGGCTGGGTGACACCACCGCCCCCCGTTGATGTCACCCAGCGTGCCTGGCAGCATTCCTGCCGCTGACGGCACAGTCTGAAGAGCTCAAACAAAGTCAAGAGGATCGTTTGTTGATAAGGAAAACGCGGCTTTCAGTCCCAGTAGAGCCCCCAGAGAAGCCCGACCCGTTCAGCACAGACTCCTTGCTGGGTTTAACACTACAGAAATCCCCTTGCAGTGAACTTCTGCTGATGTTGTGAGATAACCCCGAGTCCCATGAGCGCCGGGGCTCGAGCTGGGCTTGGGAGATGTAATATTCTGATAAAAAACGGCACTTCCTTTCCAGGCAGATAAGTGCGTGTTCTTGCAGCACCGCTGGAACCTCGCTGAGCGCCCCAGCGAGGCTCTGTCACCTCTCCTGCCTCACTCCAGCCTTTCAACCGCCCCCCTTACATACCTCAGTGCAGCAGCAATTAACATCCATAAACCACAAATGTGGCTTTTATCTCTTTTTAGCTCACAACCATGAAAGCTCGCTGACATTCATAACACCCCAAAAGTTGTCTGCCTCAACAGCTGAGAGAATTAAGACATAATTAAACATTCGTGCTTGACTGCGACTCCCAGAGGAAAGAACATGGCTTTTTAAATTTAATTTTTAAATTAAAGATATGTCAACTTTGGCCACCAAAGGTAAGTGTTGGGGGCACATAAAGAAACAGGGGAAATCAAGCGCTTCCCCCCCGCTCTCACTGCTTGTCTCTTTTCAGACTAGACACAGGAAGCACCATGGGAACAGTGTATTTTTATGGTTGCAGGCAAGCATACACCATGTGCACCACAGCGTGCAGCTTCCAGTCCCTTGAGGCAAAAAACCGGGGTTTTGTTTCTTTTTTTTTTCCTTCTTCCCCATCAAGCTTTTAATTACCATTTTACTATAGCCTGCTGCCTAATTGTTTGCCCGATACTTAGCAATGATCATCATGGAAGCTCTTTTAACAGGGGGTGGAATAGGACAAGTTAAGCTGTTTCCAGTGGCATCTCACCTGTATCAGGACACACATAAAAATCACCATAAGCTGATGTGTTTGCACAGGCTCAGAGAAGTACAAATATGGAACTGTTTGCTGAAAAAGTGGATTTTTTAACACCGAATGAGCCTCAGTGATGGTGTTTCAGCCCTATACATTAATTTAATGCTTTTATGAACGGTCTGTAAGCTTTTAAAAGGACCCCAGCACCACTTTTAGCATAAAAGTCTCCATCAAACCAAGTTAGACAACATCTAGACTTAAGCAGGCTCCAGCTTCTGCTCAAAGCCTCGGAATAAATCCGCACAACATACTCACAGTGTCACCCATGAATAATGCAAGAGTCACAAAAACATGTAGTCCAAGAAACTGGAAGATTCCTACTCATTACGGATGGCTGACAAGACATGGAAAAACCAGACATAATTGTGCTGGAGAAAAACATGTTACAGACATACTAAGGCAGTGGAAATCAGGTTATCGAAGGCCTGATCTCTCTCCATGAGTCAGTGGCCTCATGTTCCTATGATGGCCTTCAGCAGATGGAACAAACCCCGGGGGCACGGATCATGCGGGGGTTCAGGAGAGAAAAAGGAGAGGTTTCTGTGTCGCAGGCTGTCACCAGCGATGAATTGGGAAGGTGCTGGAGTGGAATTGCTCACTCACAAAAGTGATTAACATTTATGAGAATCACATAAATATTTTCCGTTATTTATCTTTAAATTTGATATAAAATGAGGGGATTAGTGATTATATCAGTGTGCAAAATAAAGATATTGAGCTTTTTTTTTTCACCAATAGGTTTTTCAGGTGTAGGCAGGACATAATCCTTTTCCCAAAAGCCATCACCAATACTGATAATATTTCTTTTCTGTGATCCTGGAGAATATTAAATATTCATTTTTACCAGGGTTAGTGATCCCCAAAAGATAATCCTCCCACCAGGACAGCACTGTCAGAATGTGGTTTCATTTATAGAAGTCAGACAGTAGTTACTGACCCACGAGGACTGCTCAGGGACTAACAGAGCTGCTGCTACTTTATAGAGGGCATGACATGAAAACTGAGATTATTTGTGATTTTCAGTCTCCAACAGCAACTGAACTGGTGCTGTTGGGAGGAAATTTAAGTGCACCTACCGATCCTTGCACGGCCTGGAGTACTAGCACAGCATGCTTAAATATTTAAGATTTATTGTGCTTCCGGTATCAGAATGACTGTAGAGAACAGTGTGTGAAGCACTGAAGAAAACACAATGTATATTTTATTTTGTGCCATTTTACACTGAGTTGCTGGAAGTACCTTTTTTGTGCGTTTGAACCAGCTTTCTCCTTGCAATCGTGGCTTTATTCCTACAGTGAGCAGCAAAGAGTAGGGAGGGCACTGTAGTACTGAAGGCTCATACTCACTTTATAATAAATGAGCTCTAATGGTAAGGGAGGCTGCTGGAGGGGAATGATGTTTTATTGATATTTATAGCATTGTCTTTGAGATGTAAATTTTCAGTGTTTGCATTCCAGAACAAATGGTAAAGAGACTTTTAGAGATCAGCAGCAATATAAAAAATGAATGGTAAAAGCAGTACCGATACAAACAATCTCTCACATGTCCAACTTGTTCCTGACTTAAATGTATGCAAAAGAGGGTGAGAAATGGTACTGCAGGCACCGGGCAGCCAGAGAACAGAAAAAGAACTTGCTTCGTGCCTGGACACTGCATAGAAGCAGTACAGACATGGCTCCTGGAATGGGAAGGTGGGAAGAAGTTACAGCAACTCCTCTCAGATGGTCAGTACTGAGGGGGTTGGGAAAGAAACCCTGTCCTGGCTTTCTGCACCCACAGCTCAATAAGCAGGAGGAGTGAAGGGCCAGGACACTGGGAAAGCACAGGGAAAAGTGAGCTAGTGAGTGGAATTAGTGCAAGGGGTGGACAAAGAGCTGGAGCATGGCTGTGAATATTTTATGTGCTGTGGGATCTGAGAAATCAGCTGCCTTGGATGTAGAAAAGGCTCAAGTCTTCCATATTCTGTCTATTCTATTAAACTTCTGTATTTAGTGTAAGCAGAGCAGAACTCACCTGCCCAAGGCAGGCTCTATATTGCAGACATCTATACTGAGCTACTCTTGACTGACTGCAGAATCCTGCTAAGCAGCAGCTGCTCTGGGGACATGAGGCTTTTCACCCTAAGCCAGACACATAAATTTGGTCAGAAAATCTGTGTGATGTCTCTCCATAAACTGTCCAGAAAGGCCGGACCAGCACAGTTCCAGATATCGGCACTGTAGATCCTTGAGTGAGATTCATCTCACCGCTCCCTTGAGTGTTTTATGTTGGCTTGCAATTTGTTAACCGATTAAAACGTTTGGTCTTTAATAATGCAAAAGAATAACTTCTGCAAAATAATCACATTAATGTTAGAGGGAACAACCAAAGCTACTTGCTCAGCCAAAACACATAATTCTTTAGTGATTTACTTGATTTGTGTGATAAAAACTCTACCTCAAACTCCTACCCAAAGCCACAGTCATAATTTCCCTTGGCACTGCCGCACTGCCACAGACCTGTGGCACAGAAAGGCACTGTGAAACTGGTAACAACACCATGTGCGTTCTCCCCAGGGCACGTGCCCCACATCCTCCACCAGGCACACTCCTCACTGCTTGTGGCTGAGGCCCCTGGAACAGATGAACATTCTCAGATCATGGGCAGGAACTGTTGCTAATGCTGAGATCTCCATTTAGGAGCTTCTACAGCACGTAAGAAGCTCAGCATCTATGTCATACACACATATAAACCCCAGAGCTCTGAGGGCTGTAAGATTGCCAAGTTCCAGGAGCTGCTACTTTTATCTTCTATCTACAAATGAAGAGGGCCTTCTGGTTTTTAAAGACAGTACGTATTGGTTTACTCTTTCAATTAATCCCTGTGTCTTCTCTCAGACCTGTAGGAAGGGTTTATTCTTCAAATTCAACAGTAAACATGGAAAACTGACCAACCTCCCCTTCACCCACGGTTTAAAGTACAGCATTGCTGCTACAGTTTTAAATTTTACAGGCCTGAGTGGTCCTGTGAATTTGAGATAACTTCTTCTTTCTTTCAAAAAAAAGAATAAATTATCAAGTTATTTTTTAGGTATGAAAGTACTTAGCAGCATTAATAAAAAATTGCAGTCCTAACACAGGATTTGCCTATGCAAACTGTTCTTAGGAATTTGTATGTTACTACACAAATTAAAGGCTCACCAGATGCACTTGCTCTTTTATCTTCCCATCCATTTTTCATAGCTCCTGTAAAACTGACCTTGGTAAAATGCACGTGAGGTTCCCCAATGGAAAAGGGTTGCTCCTCCTTAGACCATGTTGAAATGCTCCAAATGAATTGTATTGCTATTCCATTTACAGGCATACTCTTATAGCATAATCAGATGAATAAAAAGACAAAGTATAACTATTATTTTTCAGAATTCCAGCTCTATTTTACCTCCTGCTTCTTCATTAGACTGATTGTGTTCCTTCATATCTTCCACATTATCCATGCTTTCCATTTCCTGGGATTTGTTCAGATTACAGTCTGTCAAATCCTCTTGTTCTTCTGGAGGAAAAAAAAAAAAGGGCAAAATATAATTAACTATTTATTCTCCAATAATATTTCCAGGTGATTCCCGCAAAGCACCTGCACACTCTCAGCACTGCTGACAGTGCCCACAATGTTATTTCTATGGATGCACTGGCTGCACTTTGGGGAATTATTTTACTTCCCAAAGTCCCACACAAGATCTCACACACATCTTGAACCCATTTTCAGCTTTTGCTCAGATCTAAATATTCTGGAGGTTGTTCTAAATGACAACAGGAATAAAACCCAGTATATCTAACTCTATCATAGGTGCTCTGACTACTGCTGTGAGCAGGGATGGAGCTTCTTGGAGCACGGCAAAGGAATCACAGCTCCACTTTGTTCTTCTGGGCAAAATATTAATCATTCTGGCCCTAGGCCAGGAAACTGCTCAACCACGTGTAATCAAGGCCTCTTTGAACCCACTTGCACTTCTCTGCTTATTCCACATGTGTATTTTTAAATATCAACATTATCATGCTGATCAGCATCCCAGAGATCCCAGCCTCTCTCCTCGGAAATAAAGAACATTTTTAACTTTAGTGAAATCTATTCGGGTGAAGTGTTTTAAATAAAGCCTCTTTCATTAACCCCACAACGCAAACTAGCTCCATATTATGTGTATTTCTTTAAATTTCAGATCAGTACTTCATTAAAAAAACAGACAGTATTTTCTTTCAAACATTCTGGGAATTTTTAAAATTTACAGTAATACTGTGAAATTGCTGGTAAATTCTTTAACCTACTGATAGCTGGATGGTAACATCCCCAATCCTTCTCAAGCTAGATATTACATTGTAGATGGAAAGAAGCTCAACCTTTTGATTAACAAGAAAGTGAAACACTTGTCAAACTCACTCACAAGGTTTGTTTTCATATTTTCAGAAATGCAGTCAACCAAGAGAATTGCATTATTCTTGCTTCCCTAATCAAAACTTCCAGCTTTCTCTTGAAAACGTTTCCTTTCCTTCTACAGGCTTTTTTTTCCACTTTATTATAATTTTCCAATGTTATATTGGACTTCCACCGTTTTATTTCAACTATAAAATTTACTTTTTTTTGCCTTTAATGCTCCTCTTTGTACTTTTGACTCTGTTACTCAGTGTCCTGGGACTCTAAACCAGCTGCAATTCATGTTATTTTTCTTCATTTAAATGTAAAATTGTCAAAAGAGGGTGGAAGAACATAACTGAACAGCACCGTACCTGCAGCTATGGGCTGTTCCTGAGGGTTACTGAGGTCCATCCCGGGCTGTGAATCTGCAAAAGACAGAAGAGCAGCCTGAGGTGCTTAATATTTAGAACAGTTCACGACACAGTTGTTACAATCTTACAAATTCCTGTTTTCTTGGCTGAAAGTAAAATTGAAAAAGAAAACATTTCAAAGATATAAAAACCAAATTAGTATTGTGCTTCACTTTTTTATATCCTGAGCACTGGCCTGTGCCCAGAAAAGGGATTAAATATGATTTCCTAACTTCAAAAAGTTATAGAACAGAGTACCTTATGCTTTTGATTTACTCATTGAGTACCCTGTGAGCACAGTACAGCCATAGTAACTCCGTAGGAAGTTAATTTCTCTAAAGTACAAAAATATTCTTACACTCCTCTTCCCATGCAAAGGGAAACCCCCATTATCTTCACAAGATCTACTTGGTTTTCATGGGAATGCAAGTCTAATTCCCACTGAGAAATTCCAGAAGGGATCAAATGCTAGGAATTTTAAAAATTTTTCAGAGGGACTACCCATGTGGCCTGGTTTCCCAGCCTGGGGGCTCAGCAGAGCTTTGAAGGCAACACAAGCTGCAGATATTCCCACTGCCCACTGCAGTGCCCAAATTTCAGCTGGTGAGTTGAACTGGAGGCACAGACCTGAGCTGTCCCGTTATGCCTTTACTCAAGGCCTCCCTGCCTTGAGATTTCATTGTTAGGAGGCTGAATTCTTAATACAGACACAGTTACCTGCTTCCTTCCTCCTTTCTTTCCCGTAGTTTTTTTCCCCCTCTTTATTTTTTACATGCCATAACATCTTTTATCAGCTTTGAACCTAAAAAATAATAGTTCCTGGACCGGGAAAATTTCTTCCTGGCAGTTACATAACAGAAACACCCAGGCAGTGGGCATGAGGTGTTAACCACGGGTGACATTTACCCCACAATTATCTGTCTTTACCTCCTCTGCATATGGAACATTTTTGTGGTCTCTGCAACGTTAAAATATAAAGCTCTGGTAACTCTTCAGCGAGGCAGCCTGGTATCAGGAGAGGTACTCCAAAAAAACTGCATGAATAGAGGGTGGGATAATGTGTGCAACAAAATAAAGGCCTTGCATCATAGTCACAGAATTAAATGATAAAAAGTTCAGATATTTACTGAATCTATATTTTGAAATAAATAAAAGGAACTGTATAGTTATAGCCCTTAATTTCTCATTTTCATTCTATTATGCCAGGAAAATTGAGGTACAAAGAAGCAGATGGACCAATTTATACAGCAAATAATGGTTAGAAAACATCAGTAAATTATGGGTAAATTAATCAAAATTTTCTCTAATATTGATTTTACCTTTACACTGCAATAATAGCCCAGGGAAGCTGTGGCTGCCCCATCCCTGGAAGTGTTCAAGGCCAGGCTGGATGGGGCTTGGAGCAACCTGGTCAAGTGGAAGATGGCAGGGCGTGGAACTGGATGAGCTTTAAGGTCCCTTCCAACCCAAAACATTCAGTGATTCCATGAATACCGACACTTAAATTACGCAAACCCTTGTAATTTTGCACAAAATTAAACAAAATCTGCCTTGTCCTGCAACACTTGATTTTGGTTTTAATTGCTTTCAGAAACCCTGCACAGTTGCCCATTTGGGTCAAAGCCCCAGTCTGAAGCCCCAGTCTGAAGCCCCAGGGTGCCTTTGAAACCTTGGCAGCAATTCTGTCTTCCCCTGAGCTTCCAGGAGGCTGTGGAAGGAAAAACTAGAACCCTTTACATGACTGCTTGAATTCCAATAATTCTACATATATTCCTGGATAACTATATATTTTTAGAAACCATTGCATTCCTTGGGTTTCCCTGGCAGCTGCGGGACAACTTGCTGGAGAACAGCTCTGCCCGAACCCCACGAGAGCTGAGCAGGTCCTGCTCAGCCTCCTTGGACCCTCATCTGCTCCCTGCCGAGATGGAGTCTATGAATTTATTCATATTTTGTTGAACACAACAGGTTCATGCCCATGATGGCTGCTGGACAGGACAACCCTTCGGAAGAGATAAGAACGATGACACGCTACAGAATATTTCTCTTCTTGCTTGAGAAACATCCCGGTCTTCGTTTCACTTCCAAGCCTCCAACCTTCCCTCACCAGCACCTGGTTTCTTTACCGCATCAGTCTCCAGCAGCTTCTTACAGCCTCAGTGATCTCTTAATATTTAACCTCAGCTCTCTTTCCTGAGTATCCTTCACAGATCCTTCACAGCGACAGGAGAACATGTGGGTAGATTCCATCCCTGATTCTATACCAATAAGGCCAATTTTCTACCAAATAGTCAGAAAAACACAAGGCAGGAAATCACTTACAGAACACGTTTGTCTTCCCAAGCTTCAAAGAGCTCCACTGGCTGGGGTGCATGGGAAGAGGGTGCCCGTCTCTGCGTGCTGCAGCCGAGGCACAGTGTGCATTTACAAAGCAGAAGTAAAATTCATGTGCTTTCGAAACCAATCCTTGGCCATCCTGTGTTCTACGCCAATAGGCAAAGGGAGCCAAAATATTCAAATAGCTTGCTAAAAAGGTGCTATGGTATTTTGATATGCAACACTATTCATACTTCATCCTGGAATTTGGCCAGAACAGTCAACGAGAAATTTAACCCCCCTAAAACGGATATTTTTCAAATCACTGATGACCCTAATAGCTTTCTGTCCTTAATACAGAATGGGAGGTATATCTTGAATTATTATAATTTCACCTATTTGTCCCCAGAATGAAACCAGAATGCTGCCTTTTTCCTGCCAGCTGCATTTTTCGGCCCAACAACACAGGGAAGAAGACACCTTTGAAAATCCCATCTGCTGTTAGTCCTTCCATCAGAGCATATGGAGCAAACACAGCCAGTTTCCTTATCTGAAGCCAGTGCCTTTGCTATGTGCACCACTCAACCTCTTCCACCCCAACAAGTTTTTCACCTTCAACCCACACTGGGCCATTAAGGAGAGAAATTCTAGCTAATTTCTCCACTGAATATACTTCTCCAGCATCCGCAGCTTCCATGGCTTTCTGAAGAAAGCATCTGGGCCAAGTAAACTCTTTATGGGGTCTCTGATACTTTGCTGCTCTTAAGCACCATGCAATGTGTAAAATGTCATGGGCATTTTAAGTGCACATGTCATTTTGGGAAGAAATCCTGATCAGCAGTGTATAACTAAGGAGATTTTTGTCATATTGTTGCATACGACCATCTAAACCCAGTAGAATAATTCAGTGATTCAGTATAGGATATCCTGAAACATAGAATATCCTGAGCTGGAAGAGACCCACTAGGATCATCAAAGTCTAACTCCTGATCCAACCTGTTGATCCCAGCCCAGAACTTGGAGCTGACAGCTGGGCAGTTCTTTCGGTAGTCACAAAACCAAACGATGTCATGGAGAGATACAATCAACTTTATGACAAATTTTGGTTCAAACACCCACTCTTGCCAGGGCCTGTCTGCTGCTCTGTGACCCTACCAAACCTCCTCACGCTGGGCACGGAAAGTCCAAGCCAGCCGCGTTACCCTTCTGTCCTCAGGGCAAGGAGATTTTCCAAGACCCACGGATACGCTCTTGGAAATTACTGTATCCAGGGATAACACATTACAACACTGTTGCACTAACTTCATCCCCAGTGCAACAACCTCAGGCACATTAATGGATCCTCATCATCCTCAAGTACAGACCTGAAACTTCAAGATTATTTCTGTGTTCACTTCGAGCACACAAAAAATAAAAGCCCCCCAAGAAGGACTTCTTAGTAAACCTCAGCTGTAGTGAAACCTTGTTATTTTCTAATCGCAGACTATTCCAATACACCTCACAAACTTTCCTCTCCCAAAAAGACAATGATCCAAACTCGATCAAGAAAATGAGGCTGCATTTTAAAGTGCTGAAGTGCCTTCAAATCCGTTCTTTCAAATCATTAGTACGTCTCTCAAACAGCAACATTCTCGATTCAGTCAGATTCAGTGAGTGGTTATTTACATATAAAAAGTTTAAAAGCCTTTAGCAAAGGAAAATGCACTTTTAAATAGGCTTCTGCAGCTAACTTAAAATAACCAAAAAGCCTCAAGTTCATTAAGACAGAGCAGAATCTAAACTGGAGCCCTTAAAACATTGAGTCAAAGTAAGAATCTCCACCTTTGAAATAAGAAACCAAGTGATGCTTTGCAAAGCTTCTTTGCCAGGATTGTAAAAAACACCAGAAATCTTGCTTTTCTATGACAGGGAATTATTCCACAACCCAAGATTAAGTCCCAGCTTGGTTTTTCCTGGCTCTGAATATTACGGGCATGTTTTACAGGTGAAAAGAGAGAAGACATACTTGAATTCGTTAAACCCCAGAATACGAACAGCAGATAAAGCGCACTCTAAACCCCGACTTTATCACGCACTTTATGATGTCTCTGAAATTAAACAGAGACGGTGCCAAAAGCCCCGTTCGTTTCCCGTTTAATTGCTACACCCGATTCGATTTCTTCTCCAGAGCCTGTCATCTATATGCAGCAAGCGCTGAAAGAAGTGGCTGAAAGCCCCCGGGCGGTGGAGCCGCTGCGGGCTCCGGCCGGGTAGAGGGTCCCGGGGAAGAGCAGGGTCGTTTCTCACCTTCCATGCTCCGTTCGCGGGTCCCAGCTCCACCTGCCCGCCCGGGCTCGGGACTGCCAGCGGAGCGCACCCGGCCTCGCCTCCCGCCCGTCACCGTGACATCCGGCCCGGCGCTCGGCGGGCGGAGAGCGGCGCCGGGTGGTGGGGAGAGGAGCCGACCCCGTCCCGGTCCCGGGTCCCGGACTCGCCCGCCTCGGAGCTGCTGCTGGTGCCGCTTGCAGGGGACTCCCGCCCTTCGGGAGGGAGAGCGGCGGGGCAGGCAGGCCTAAGGGCACAGCTCCTGTTTTGGCGGATTGGGGAAGCCCCCAACCACTTCTGTCCCCAGAATGGGCTCACCTCGGTCTGTACGTTAAAGTTAAATGGCTGAGATGATAATAATAAATAAAACTTAGGTTGAGATGGTTTTCTTAAGAAAACAGTGTTGCTGTTTAGCAGAAAATCAAAGTACAAAGTGCTTTAATAAAATAAAACAAATACTAACTTCAAATTCCTCTAGTACAGACTCCGAAAAGAGGCTTATTCCACACCGGGCCTGAACAGGGCTTTGAGAGACCTGACCAGGTGCAGAATGTCCCTGCTAAGGCAGGGGGTAGCAGCAGGTGACATTTAGAGGTCCCTTCAGGCCCAAAACCAGTTAATGAAGTGAGAAGTGAATTTGGGATCTGAGCTCATCACTTGGATGTAAACCCAAAGGCAGCAAGCACGAATTACCATAGATCAGTAGCAGGATAACAACATGGAAACATGATTCTCCTACTCACTTCCTGTGTGGTGCCAACGGCTGCTTCTTGCACTGTTGCTTTTCCATTGCTTGGAAAAAGATTCTAGAAATAAAATGTTAAAAAAAAAAAAAAAAAAAAAAAAAAGCGTGTGAGATAATTGAGCAATTCTCAGCTATTCCAGACAATCTCTGTAACTCTCATCCAGAACCATTTAATAATTAGGCAGGTTTCCTGGTTCTACAAAGTTTAAGGAAGCCCTGGGATTACTGTGCAGCAACCAGAAACCTCTGGTTTCCATCTCAGGATTATCCACGGCCATTTTCTCTTACTGTGAGATTTGTTCTCTGATTTAAATCTCTACTTTCCCTCACGCTCCCTCCCTTTACGCTCAGAGATCAATTGTGTCTTCACTCTGTTTTTATTTTATGGGCAGAAATCAAACAAGCCCGGTTTTCTCAGCCTATAAAAATACCCCCGTGCTGATTGTGGCCCTCCTTTGTGTGATCCCTGCTTTGGATCACTCACCTGAAAGATCAGAGACAGAACTTGTGGTCTGCAGCCTCTCCAGAGCCCTGCAACAGGTCCTTCACCTGACTCTGCACTCCTGAAAATCTCTCTACATATTTCCTAGGATAAAATATTCACCTTTTTAATATCTATTCACTCCATGATCAAGCTTACAACTACAAGTTTTTTTCCCTCTTCTATCACTTCCTATTGATAGAGCTTCTATTAACCCTCCCCCCCCCCCAAAAAAAAACCAACAAAAAAAACCACAACCAAAAAACCCCCAGCCCATACCCCAGTAATCCAGGTTTTAAACACAAATATAAATACCTGAATTCACAATTTGTCCTATTAAATCCTCCCCAGAACACTTTCTGTTCTTAAGAATAACCCATTCTCTCCCCCTCTCCTCCCCCCCCCAAGCTTACAAATCTGTAATGACAGTTTACCAGTCTGAGACTTAGAAATATGACAGAGTTGAAAATAAATAAGTCATTTGGCTAAAGACACTGAGTAAGAGTTTATGAAGAACCGAAACTGCAGCCAAAGCTTTATAGTAGAGATACTATTTTATAATAATTAGCAACCTGGGGACTCATGGGCTGAGCAGGACCTGAAATGAGCTATAAACATCCTTAGGAACTGAGGCTACTTGGGCTGAAATATGACTCGTTTACAGCAGACACGTTACAACTGAATCATTTTGCCTGCACAGTGTCAGCATGAAATGTTCACTTTGAGTAAAACTGAAAACATTCAGCACATGGGAACATAGGATTGTCTGAGGTGGTCCCGGTTCTGACCTGCCCAGCAGCTCAAGGACATTAAAAATGAAAACCCTGACATAGTTCTTACACCTTAACCGACCACTTGAGTTAATATGTTGGTCTAAGGAAGAAGAAAGCTTGAGTAGAACTATTTTCCACCCATAACTTGTTACCTCCTTTGTCACACTTTTTTTGTTGTTGTTGCATTTTTACTAAATATTTCTTTTCTTTATTAAACATAGCTTAAGTGCTCTTTTTATATAGAAGCGTTGAGTTAAAACTTTCACAGTTCTCTATAAAAATAACTCTTATTCCTGTGTTGGTTGGTTCCATATTTGTTATGCAAATACTGTGACATCATTTTTGGACACTAGCATGGTCTGGAGTGATAAATATCTAGGTAGTTAGGTATTATTTTGCTAATCTCCAGAGGCTTGGCCACTGTTCTGGTCTTGAGTGTCTCAGAGTGCGCAGTGTGGTCAAATGCAAGGACCCTCCTTTCCCTGTCAGCAGGTTCCCGAGTGTTTTTGTATCACCTGCTCTAGAAACAAAATAGTTACATGTTTAAAAGTTTCAAAGGCATAGCAAGTTTTCCAAAACATGTAGCCGACTTGAAAGTTACTTGCGGTGATACTGTGGCATTTGGCTTTATTTTCAGGCCAACAGTATTCTCCCGTCACTTACTTTCAGCCACAGCAAGTGGCAGAATCGTGGAATCCCAGTGGAGTTTGGGTTGGAAGAGACTTTAAAAACCATCCAGTTCCACCCCTGCCATGAGCAGGGACACCTTCCACTAGCCCAGGTTGCTCCAAGCCCTGTCCAACCTGACCCTGGGCACTTCCAGGGACAACTTCCCTGGTAAATCCATTCCAGGGCCTCACCACCCTCACAGAAAATAATTTCTTCCCAATATCCACTTTGAATCTCCTGGTTTTAGTTGAAGCCATTCCCCCTGTCCTATCACTCCAGACCCTTGTCCAAAATCCCTTTTCAGTTCTCTTGGAGCCCTTTTAGGTACTGAAAGGTATGTTTTTTGCTTTTAGTGGAAAAATACATGTCCCGTACTGACTTTCTCCAGAAATCTGCAGCTGGAGAACACCCAGCACTCACAGCCCCTCAGGAGGAAAAGCCACAGGATGTGCCCAGCTCGTACTTTCAGTCTTTCTCACAGCAAGTGACAGAAACACAAAATCACAGAACAGTTTGGGTTGGAAGGGACCTTAAAGCCCATACATTTCCACCCCTTCCCGCCCCCTCTCTCCCCCATGGGCAGGGACAACTTCCATAGCCCAGGGCAGTTTCAGCACTGACAGACATAGCCATGACGGAGCCTTTTCCCCCTTTGCCCCACTGTACTTCCCTCTCCTTGTCCCACAGCCGAAAAAAAACCACTTTAGAGTGAAAAACACAGCTCACTGCGCACTGTGGAGGAGCGATGTGGGGCTGTGACAACGGGCGCGGAGGGGGTGGCCGGGGCCGTCCTTCGCTGCCAAGCACCTCAGGGGCCTGAAAGTGAGAAAACAAAAAAAAAACCTCCCCACAACAAAATCCTGTTTAAAAACCTCCGTGGAGTGCGAACGAGGCAGCAGAACGTTTTAAAAACAGTATAAAAAGTACCGGGTGTGGGCGAGGGAGCGGAGAAGGAGCGAGAGACCTCGGAGGGGACACCTCCCCCTTCCCGCCCTCAGCCCTGAGGGGAGGAAAAAGGGCGGGAAGCGCCGGGCGCGCGCGGGGATGGAGGAGGGGGACCGTTAGCGCCCCCTCGCGCCCGAGGCGGCCGTTGTGAGGGGCGGCGGGAGGATGGCGGGGGGCGGCGGGCGGCCCCGCTGCCCCCCGAGCGCTCTCCTGGGCGTGGCGGCCGTGGTGGTGGCGGCGGGATGGGGTGAGCGGGACTAGGGGTAGGAAGGAGCTGCAGGACTGTGTTGGTGTGAGGCCGGTCCCCTCAGAGGATGGTAGAGGGGATTGGAGCCCGTCCGTGGGTCCCGCTCTGCTGAGTGGGGGGAGAATCCCCATAGAACCTTCCCTCAGAGTGGGAGATGAAGGCGCTTTAGAGGGGACGGGGTGGGCTCCAGTGACACCCCGTCAGTGGATATCACTCCACTGTAGTTAACAGACGTCCCCATAGCATCTTCCCTCACAGCGGGTGACGAAGCTCCTTAGGAGGGAACAGGGAGATGAAGTCCCTTAAGAGGGGTTGTCATAGGCTCCAGCGACACCCCGCTCCCTCCCACACCCAACCCTGGGACACAACAGTCAGGCAGGGCCACCCCAGAGTGCCCATGGGCTGAAAAAAACCCCAATTTCCAATAATTTTCACCTCTCCTGGGGAGTCTCGTCACAGAAACCTTCGTGCCCAACACTAGCCTGCTGTTTTCCAGAAGGGAGAGGGCTGAGAGATCGCTGCCCTGTGTCTCCTCAGGGTCACACTGCAGAACCTTCACTTCATAGTCAGATTTTACAATTATTTTAGTGGCTTTTTGTAAAGAGGAAGGTTCATCTGGCCTGGAACCTGGTACATTCAGGCAGGTTTGCAACCTGGGCACTAAAACAATTAAAACGTGACAGGTCAAAAACAAGGGCTCCTGCTTGTTGCTAAGAAAAAAGTGTAGGGGAAAAGGAAAAGTAAGGTAAAAGGAACAAAAGGAGACAAAATCCAGGGTGAAATAAAGGATTAACAATCACACATTTAGATTGATTTCTAATATTCCAACCGCTTTTCCCTACAGTGAGAGCGGAACCGAAGGGAGAACAATCTATTGATTTAATTGGAAAGAATGAAGTTTATGGTGACACCAGACACGAGGGTAAACTTGTCCCTTTTTTCTATCTATATTTAGTTTTTACTGGAATTTGGGGTTTTAAGCCCAGGGATCATTATGTATCACCAGTACACATGACACGTGGAAGTGACACAACCTTGTATGCACAGGAACAAGACAAAGGGGGATGGGGATTGAAATACATTTGTCCCACAGTGCTGCTGGAAGCACTGATGAAAATTTAACATCTAAATGAGGGTCTCACTCAAAAATCTGGTGCTTTTTGTACCCGTACAGCACAGTTCATGTGTGGGACGCAAGTGTCTCCCTCAAACAGTCAGCACCAGCCATGCTGTGGACAGTTCCAGGATATTAATTAACAACAAATGGAGATTAATCTTTAATATTATACTTTGCAAGTCCAATCCTGAAAAATACACTTTAAATATATTTCTCAATGAGGTTTTTTTGGGGTGATTTCATTCAATATCAGCATTTTACATCATTTACCTGATTCTGTATTGCAGTGAATGTGTACGTTAAGGTGTTCACAAACAGCCCATTTCTGGTCTGCATGGATTTGGCTCTTTCTCAAGAAAGAATAATAGATCCCAAGTATTTGTGGATTGGTCCAGATGGAAGAGATTTAGAAGGTTAGTTCAAACTAAAATATTCACATATTTTCCTTGTTTCTATTCAAATCCCCCTGCAATAGGATGGTGGTTCCAAATAGTTCCTTGGCTCTTTGCCAGATATTTCCACAACATTAAACTCTGTTTCTCTTTTCCCTCTGAAAGTTTCAAATCCTTGAGCTAAAAGGAAACTTACAGTAAATCCTAAAAGTTATAAATTTTAGATCGTTTCAGGCTAGCACAAATCAGTGTATTATTCACAGGAGCAAGGTTTCATCTTCAAATGTTCTAAATGCATCCAAAATTGAACATTTCCAGTAATCTAGTATTTCTATTTTAGGGCAAAGTTATGTGAATCTGACGGAGACAGGGAAGCTGATGGTGATGGGTTTCAGGGAGTCGATGTCTGGTGCCTACACTTGTACTCTCTCCCACAAAATCATCGAAGCTATGAGACAAGAAGAAACAGAAATGGTTGAGGCCTATAAATTCATGGTTTATGGTAAGATTGTTAAGTTAGGAGTAAGCACATGGCCTTTACAGGTTGGTGAGTTTTTGAACTCCCTGTTTATTGCAAGGTTGGATTAGGAAAAAAAAAAAAAGTTAAAATTTTATCCCAGAATAGAAAATAAAACGTTTTACTTATACACGCGCATGCACCCTCTCATGGTTTTGGAAAAAGTTTAATATTACTGCTCCCAAAAATATATGGCAATAAAATAATCTCTACCCTTAGCTACAGAATTAACTACAAGAATTCCAGAGTTATCTGAGATCTGCACTCCAGCCCTTTTCACCACTTGTAACCACTGTTCACCCAATTCCCTTCCCACCCACAACATAACAACCCAAAAATGCTTGAGAAACACTAACTTTAAAAATAATAATAAATTACTCCTACACCATAATTGCATAAGATTGGCACCAATCCATTTCAGACACACAGCTTTGCAGACATGCTGCTTGTGTGGCATTTTACTATTTACCTCCTTTTTTGTTTTTATTATTTGGGAACAGAATCCCCAGCAAGCACATAAATTCCTGTGTACTTCAAACTGAAATGTCTCTTACTATTGAGTCGCCTCTGTCAAGGACGAATGTGTTGCCACATCATTAATGATTATGCTTTTTAATTTACTTACTTCTGAATAAAAGCCCATATTTCAGATGCAAAGAACTGATAATCTGTCTAAAATTCAATCTGTGATTACACCCCAGATTCACACCCAAGCTATTTCCTCCAGCCTACAGGGAAGCTGACCATGCCTATCAGGTGTCTGTTCGCTTTAGCACGATGCGTTGCAAGCTGAAAACCAATGGCTTGTTCGTCGAGAAATTAAACAAAATCCTCAACAGCACCATCTCCTACCTGACCTGTCACATCACGCAGTCATCCTCCAAGTGCCACTCTATCAGGACACCAAAGAACGGCCTCCAGTATGAGCTGTTCGTTAATTTTCTAGGTAACCGATTTCAGTGCTTGTTTGGGAGGAATTATTTATTCTTGTAAACAACTTGTGGGTGCTATAAACCATGTCTGAAAAACAGCAGAGCCAACACCACCTCCAGAAGCCGTTCCCTTTTCTTTTTTGGAGCCCCTGTATTTTTGTTTGTTACCCACAGATGGAGCTAAAACGCAGTTTTTATGTTAAATTTCGTGTTCAACTTTTTACAATCCTTGCGAGGGCAGTTATTACCAAGGTTAGAGAGGATAGCCGGAAGGAGACAGTCCATAAGGTGTCCTAATGTAACTGTCATATTTAGGTTTTCAGTATTTGATTTTTAGTAAGTCTGGGACCACTCTGGTTTTAGGATCATGGAATGGTTTGGGTTGGAAGGGACCTTAAAGCTCATTTCAGTGCCACAGGCCATAGGCAAGGACACGTTCCACTAGACCAAGGGGAAAGTCCCATCCAACCCAGTCTTGAATTTTTTGCTGGATTCTAGAAAAGTACACAGAGCTAAAGCAAGAGCCTCACAGCTTCCTCATGGCAATACTGAGGTGGTTTAACTTCACAAACAAGTTAAATCAGCCCTGATGCTGCCTTAATTTAGAGAAGGTTTATCCCTGAAGGAAGTTATTCTTTAATTCTCTGACCACATTTACTCCTGTATCTGTTCTCACCACACGCCAAGAGGGACCATCCAACAGGTTATGGAACAGTTTTGTGGATATTTTCCCCTCAGTAAAGTCAAGAAACTTTCATGACAAACTGGGGACCCAAAGATTTTTAATTTTACATAAAACTTCAGCCTTTTTAGGACCCTGAGGGTGCTATGTGAGAAAATAGTTCCATTCACTCAGTTTAGCATATTTCCCCCCTCTCCCCCCAATTTTATACTGGTTGACCTCTGACTCTTACTGGAAGAAAAGAAGAAACTGGATAGAAACCACAAGGACTTAATGAATCTTTTTCCCCCTTTTTCATGGATCTTTTTTCCTCCATCCACAGTCAGTCCATTGGCATCAGGATGGGAAGAAGTTTGCCACAAGCTTCCTTATGACTGTGAAGATGTGACAAACAGGAGAGTCCGACAGGTTCTGTGTCAGTCACCTCGTGTCTTCTCTGCCTCTTTAACAGCCACCTCTGCCTTAGCTCCTGCAGATAGGACTGGTAGTAATCCATCTTTACTCAGATTTTGTGGGATTAATAATGTAAATGATGATACATGGATTTAAAATAATTCCTTTCAGGAAGAAAAATGGGTTTAAAAGTCAAATTGATACAAATAGCTTAAAAAAAACAGTTAAAAAAATCAGGCTCATTGTTTGCTTTGTATTTTCTTCTAATAATAAAGAAGGATAAACATTATTATTTATATTGAACTTCCAGTCCTCGAAAAAAAGTTTTAAATTTATGATTGGAATGCAATTTCAAGTAAGTCTACTGTAGCCAATTTCTAAAATCTGTTCTCTCTGCCTTCTAAATATTAAATCCTGGGATCAGCTCACATTCTAGGTCTGATTCCAGGCCCCTTGAAGCCAAGGAAGACTCCCAATTTAGGCGACAAGTCAGTGTGTGGCAATCAGGATTAGAAAATATTTCCTGATATTTTTAAATCAGCAAAAATTAACCAACTGTGCTTTTATCCTCTCAATACTTCTGAATTTCAGGCAGCAGAGCGAATTGGAAAGTTTTTCCACCAGCTAAGGCAGATTTTGGAGTATGAGCTTCATGTTGTTCCTGCAGTACAGTACGTGGACAACAGCTTCTCCATGACTCCCATCGACAGCTGTCGGCCAGGTTTTGGGAAAAACCACCACACCCACCAGAACTGCGCCAGCTGCTGCGGTAAATATAAAATACATCAATTTAAATATAGCTCATCGATTTAAATATAGCTGATTAGTGCCAGGAACAGAGCTCTGGGGAGGATTAGGGAAATATTGGGGTCAAAAGCAGGGATATTTCTGTTCATCCTTTGGGAAGACATTCTCATTGTAGATTTAAAGTAATGATAGGAAATGAGCCAGTGGAGCATGTCAGTGCACTCATAGGTATAGCTGCATTTCCCAGCAAAGTACAAGCAGTGCAGTGGGTTTTTTTCCCCTCCAGGTCACTGGGTGAGTGACAATCCTCAGGATCCAGAGCCTATAAGGAACAATTCCCTTCATGGAAGTCCTGCTAGAAAATTCTCTGCTGACTTTTCAAGTTCTTTTGCAGCACCTGCTGCAGGTTGTGGAGTTGGGGGGTATTTAGCCAGAGGCTTGAGGATCTCTGGAAGGGCAGGAGCTCCCACAGGACACTGGGAAGGCCCCTGGGGACGTCTGATGGCCCCCTGAGGCAGGGGGAAACTGGTTGGAATTCCAACTCTGTTCTCTTCACAGTGGTTTGTGATCCTGGAACTTACAGTCCCAACAACGAGGTGACGTGCCGGACCTGTGCCAGGCCTCAAGCCAGAATGTATGGAGCAAAATCCTGCTCTTAAACTGGCAGAGATTGGAAAACCAAAGAGCAGCTGTGAAAGAGTTCTTGGTGTTGTGGTGTTCTTTTCATTTTCGCTGCCAATCCTGGAATCCTCTGCTCCCTTTGGAACAAAACATCCTCATTCTTGCACCCCTAGGTTTTCCTGTATTCAGAGACTCCCTAGACTGGAAAAAGCACCGCTTAAAACAGTGTTCATGCAAGGAAAAGTAATTAAATGGGAAAAAAGGAAGTTTGTCACGTGGCTTAGTGCAGAGTCTGTTTCTTGGTGGTGACACCAGACACACCACAGCTTTGTGCTGCTCAGAGAACACAAAGGAGCTACAAACAATTCCAGGCAGGATGGCAGGTGGCTGTGGCGGAGTTATGTGCCAGACTGGCATATGCCAAAATCTCTGTGAGGAATTTCTAGCAGATATTAACAGAAGTATTTGATCTTTGATATTTAAAAGCATTACCTTCCCCCCTTCTTTTTTTTCCACATTTCTTTCTCTGTTTCTAAAATATCCCAGCCTGGACATGAGGAGAAAGGAAAATCAGGTCTCCAAGACAAAAGAAGGGGTGAGTAACAGATTACACAGCCCAGCATTCAGGAGGATTAAGGACCCAGGTTGTGGTTCTCTCCTTGTCCCCAGAATAAAGAGGGAACATTCCAGAGGGAAGCAAAGAGTCTGCGGAGCCTCTTCCACCTCCTCCTGCTGCATCTTCCCCTTCAGCTGCAGGGAACGCTCACGCAGGGCCCAGCTGGCCCCAGGTGCTGTACGAGCAGACGATCCTCTTACACCAGCTGTAAATTCCTGACGTGTTCACCGGATGATACAAATTGCCAAAGCACTGAGCTAATGGGAACGTTTTCTTCCCAGAAAAAGCTCACTCCAACCCACTTTGGAAGGTTGGCTGCTGGATCTGCAGCGATCCATCACCCTGCTCACAGAGAGAGTAAAGATTACTTGACCACTATCAAGAACTTCGTGTGTAACCCCAACTATTCCCCAGCCCCAGCTGAGCGTCCTGTAGCAGAGCTCCTGGAACATGGGCTTTTAGAGCTTCTTTCTAAGCTGTTCCCTGTGGGAGTTTCTACCTTCCATACTCATTTTGTCGAGGGACATCAGAGACCTCAGCTTCTGTGCACACACTGAGCCCTGGAAAGCGGTGGCCGGCTTTCCTCCTTTCTTTTACAAAGCAGGACTAAGTCAAGCAAAAAAAGCATCTCCCACTCAACAACCCCAACTTCTTACAGCATCTCGAAATTCCTTGGTGGGTATTCATCCAAAAATCGACCCAATTCAACCCAGTTTAACTTATGCACAGTGACAGGAACACAGCAGGAGACGGCACGGGCACAGACCCTGCTCCGAGCTTTTCAGAGTCATTACTTATTAAATACTGAGGAATAAAGTGTGCTGTAATGAGCATTTCCACTGCCCTTGGGCTGATTATCCTTGCCGCCAACTGGACACCGTGCATGGCTCAGGCTGAGACAGATGAAGCAGCCGGGCTCGGCGGTGCTGCCTGGTTCTCTTGGCCTATTTCAGCAGGAGGAAATGCCACATGCATCAATTATGAGGGAAAAAGGAATAAGTATGTACTAAGTGCCGTGGAGAGTCACAAATGAACTGTACTCCCTCCTAAAAGCTCTTACAACACTCGCACTTCTTCACTGGGCCTCAAACCGAGTGGGAAAATTTAAGTTGGATACACAGAGGAAATCCTTCCCTGTGAGGGTGGTGAGGCCCTGGCACAGGTTTCCCAGAGAAGCTGTGGCTGCCCCCGGATCCCTGGAAGTGTCCAAGGCCAGGTTGGGCAGAACTTGGAGCAACCTGGGCTAGTGGACAGTGTCCCTGCCCATGACTGGGGGTGCAACTGATGAGTTTTAATGTCCTTTCCAACCCAAACCATCCTGGAATTCTATGATTCTAAAAGTAGAAAAATAGCTCAAATATTTAAGTATAATACTGCAAAGGAGTTTGGGTCAGTAATTCTGTGGAGACTCATGAAAAACCTGACAGGAAGTGGCTTCTCTCTGACCTTTCCTATGTGAAAGTCCTCTGCATCCGGCTGGAGCTGGGTGCCTGGGACAGCAGCTGAGCCTTTCGTTACTGACACCATCCCTCACAACTGTCTCTTCCCTGTCACACCTCAGGACTTACAAATCCCTGTGATCAGCTCTCACCTCAACTGTTCCCATCCCTCTCTACCTCCCACAGTTGCAACAGCTCATGAAGAACTGCAAGATCCTTCCTCACCACTTTAAATTCCCCTCAAATCCTCCTCTTCTGCTTGGTTCTAGCTTTCCAGGAGGAATCATGGCAACCTGATGCTCTTGGTGAGGTGAGTGAACTCCGTCACCCCTGCGAGGCTCAGCCCTTTGAACCCCCAGTTTTACCTGCCCTGGTCCCACAGCTCCAACCTCGCTCTGTGCCAAGGACCACCACGACACCTTGAGAACACTGAGGAGTCCTCACAAATAATCAATTTAGGACTTCAAGCTTCCTGTCCTCTTCTCCACACAGACCTCCTGGATCTCAGCATATTCTGACAGCACATGAGAGCTTTGAAACATCCACAAATGACAAAAATAACAGGAATAATCTGCCAGCTGGAAGCAGCAGCCCACTGTTTTCCCATCAGAGCTGCCTGGAACAACCCACTTGAGAAACACTTTAGGAACACGTGTTCAAACATTCACTGCAGAGCTGCAAGCAGTGATGGGACTCTCCATCAGGCGACAGTGACACCTCTGCTCTGGTGGGAAAGTTGTCTTGTAACTCCCTGCAGTAGTTTTATTAACCCACAGTCGAGATTTTCCTCTAAATTTAAGACAAGAGGAGTTGAAGGAGTCACAGACCTGCCCAGGACACAACTCGTGGCCCCTGCTTGCAGGTGATGAGGAGGGAGACTGTGGGAAGCAGGCAGAGCAGGTGCCCTGGGATTGGCACATCTCAGGGACTCATCATGCCTGGGATGGGTGTGGTGCAGCTCTGGCTAATTCACCCCCCAGGAATTCGTCCAAGGACACATCCAGGAGCTGTTTTGGTGGAAAGTTACTTGAAAACAAAGCTTAACCTAGAGTCAAGGATGTTCCAAGAGCGCCCAGGTGACTCTGCAGGTGCCCCAGCCACAGGCCCCCGGTGCTTCCACAGGAGGATGAACGTGATCCCCAGACCATGGATGATGATGGTCCTGGGTCTCCTGAGACAGGAAAAATACCTGGAAATATCCTTCTGAAAGGGAAAACTGTAAGGGTCACACAATTTTATTAATTGGCACAACTTCATCTTAAAAGAACGGCTGTTAGAAAATGATCCTTGGACTCAGCCATGCCTGTCTTGGATGAGTGATGAGAGGGAAAATCACCAGGGAGTCTGGAGGGGAGCATGTGGCTGGCTGAAATGCCAAGCTCTCAACCACAGGCACAGGAAGTTCTATTGTGATTTTTAGCTCTGCTTCATTTTCCTACCCACTGAAATTAAATTTTCTCCTGCCCAAGCCCAGTGACCACACGATGTGCCCAGCAGTCTTCCTAGAACCACTGGCATCATCAGATTAACGAGTTCTGTGCAGGCAGTGAACAAGGATGATTCATTATTGGCAGCAATGCAGCTGTACATGGATTTTTTTGGGGGTGAAAAGAAACAAATAAGGTCCCTGAGTGAAAGGCGGGTGATGAAGTGTAGCCTGGCTTTAATCCCAGTGTAATCACTGCCATCACTCCTAATTATTGATAAATATTTTTCTAATTGCGGAAATTAAACAATTAGACATCCTTCCTTCCCTCTTGGAAATCTAATCAGTTGAAAGTTCAGGACGCAGTCTGGGGCTGCCGCTGTGGAACACGCTTCACTTGTGGGCTGGGGAAAACAGGGCTTCTCCCAAAACTTTCTCCCAAAACCCCTCCAAAGCCCTCCCTTCCCCCAGCCCAGATGCTGGGGGGTCAGACCCACGGGCAGGGTGTCCCCTGGCATTGGATATCCTGGGGGTTTCCTCTGAACACCCCTCTATCCCTGTGCTCCCAAGGGATTTCAGGGCCAAGCAGGCAAAGAGTTGTCCCTACCAAGAGGATTCAGGTCGTAGATCTTGCCCCGGTGGCACATTTCCTCCATCCTGAAGAGGAGAACAGGCCAGTTAATGGCAGGGCGGGCAGAGCTCCTTGGAAGTTAATAACGGAGATTTACCGGCGTGCTGAAACGCACAGAAGGAGGTCACACTCCTTCTTAATTCTCCCGCTGCTGATCCCTGCGGATAAATCTACATCAGGAAACGAATTACCCAGAGAGGGGTATTAAGAGGGATAATTCTAATTCCTTGCTGGAGGAGAAGTGTTGCCTTTAACACTGAGGCCCTCGCACCCACTGTGCCAAGTGCCAGCTCCTGCTCCCAGCAGGATCTGGCACACAGCACCTCACAGCTGGAAAGAGTGGGATGAGAAAAATCCCTCCTTGGGATTTAAGTCATCTGGCAGGCTGTGTCCCCCTGCTCCCGAGACACCCCAACACCCCAGGCTGGCCACAGCACCCCCAGGAAATAGCCCCATAAACCCATTTTCCTGTTCTTCCCCGTTCCCTGTCACACCTGATTAAATATCTATCAGTACTGACAGCATAAGTCCAACACAATTCCGTCCATCCATTTGTTAGACTTCTTATGTTTTTATCCCCCTGTACACCCACACAGGCCAGTGGCTGTTCCACATCCAGACAAACTCCTGGAATCCACTTCCTTTCCCCTGTGCTCATCCGTGCAGGCTGTAATGAGCCTGATGGTTTCCATCCAAATAATTGCACAGACAGGATCCAGAGCAGGGCTGACCCCGGGGGACTCAGCATCATCCAGCCCCATGAGAGGGGACACCGGCAGGACTCCAGGGAGCCACGGCCCCACGGACAGGGTGGCAGCTGGGGCCACGTGTCCTGCGTGTCCCCCAGCCCTCCCCAGCTGCTCCGGGAGCCGCGGGAGGAGAATCCCCAGGGAGTGACCGGAGCGGGGGACAGCAGCCATCTGCTCCAGAGCCCGGGGTCTGCGTCTGGAGACAGCCGAGTGACAAATAAGGTTAATGTCCCACGAGCGGGAACTGTCACTCTGCGTTAGGGCCCGGTTTTCACCTTCCATGGCACAAGACTCCAGCACGGATCACGCGGGGAGAGGCGCTGGAAAACCGGGACCGGGCTGTGACCAGAGAGGCCTCGTGTGGGGACTGGTGGGACCGTGGTCTTGGAAGGGCTTGTCCCTCCCGGCCGTCATGGTCCTGCCCGTGTGCCACGCGATGCCCGGGCTGCTCCGGTGGGGATGGGAGGGCAGAGGAGCGGAGCAGAGCCCTGGGAAACCACGCCACGGGGTCCTGGGTGAGGCGGGGACCGTGCCAGTGACCTGAGCCGAGCCGCAGGTGTTCATTATTGAAGGCTGGGGCAGGGTTACCGGAGGGACGGGTGTCCTGTTTCTGCAAGTGCCTGCCCACAAGGACATCGGCTGTCACGGGCACCTCCGTCCTTCCTTTGCAGGCACAACGTCACCAGGGCCCTGTGACCCACAAACACACACACACACCAGTACACGCCGGCCACCGGCTCCAAAGTAAAAGCCAATTTTATTGTCATATAAAGTAAGAACTAAAAGGTCCCTTAACCCAAACACGGATGGGTCGGGTGATCCCGGCACCTCCCGCGCTGCGGGCACAAGCGGTGGCCTGGGGGGAGCAGCCTGGGGGGGTTCAGTCGGGTCGCCCCCAGCCCCTTTTCTCCTCAGGCGGTTGTGGAGGGGGAAGGAGCTGCCGTGGAGCTGTGGGGACGCCCGGATGGGAGCTGGGGCCGAGGTGTTTGTGCGTTGCAGAGCTCCTGCTCTGTGCTGGAATCAGGCACTTGTGGAAGGGCACGGGCCCCGCTCCTGGCCGGCTCTGTCCCACGGCTCCCACCGGCACCGGGGCACGAGGGCAGCAGCAGCAGCCGGGCCAGAGCCCTGCCTGCACCCAAACACGCTGCCCACACCAGGGGCTGAGGCTGGGCCTGGCAACAAGGCAGCTCTGGCTCGGTACAGAGGAGGTTCAAGCAGCTTTGGTTGGCGGTCTTGGTGAATTAAGGCAATTCAGCATTGGTTGGTTTAAAAAAAGGCCAAAACCAGCAAAACCAGATGTCCTGGAGGCCAGACATGCAGGTGGAAGAGTCTGGGGCTGCTCTGGCTTTGCTCTGAGTTGCCACTTGAACCCTGCACGCCCAAAGGTGGGCACTGACCTTGCCTGTGCCAGCCCTGTGCCCAGCATCACCTCCACCACTGCCACCAGGAACCTGCAGCCCAATACTGAAAGTGTCAAAAAGGGACTTTTGGACATTTTTAGGGGAGATTCAGGCTCCTGACAGCAGTGTGGGAGTGGGGAGAGGACGGAGGAGCTGTGGCAGCTCCCTCCATCCTGCTTCCCATCACAGTGACCGGTCAGCAGCTTGTGAGGTGGGAGCTCCCCTCCGGCAGTGACAGGAGCAATGGCAAAGGGTGCTGCAAACACCCTCCCACGTGGTCCCCGAGAGCACCAAGGGGAAACCCGCTTCCCCAACATCCCAGCAGGGCTGGACCCACTGCCAGGACCCCCAGCTGCCCCTCCATCAGCACCTACATCCCTTGTCAGCCCCAAAGGGCTCTGCCCCAGGGAGTTCATTCCCTGTTTGGTTCTAATTCCCCACACTCAGAGGGGAAAGGCCCTGGGTTTGCCCATGAGTGACCCCATCTCTGAGTGGAGACCCCCACACCCCTTGCCCCACCTGGCCTGAGAGTGCTGGGAAAGGAGCAGGGAGATGAAACAGGAGATGGAGTGGCACCAACCAGTGCGTCCCCACCTCCTGCCCCACCTCTTGGTCCTACTGGCTGGGCTTGAAGCCCATGACCCTCCAGGGCCAGTGACCTGGCAGGGCACTGGCCTTGCACCCGTACTGCTCCTTCCCACTTATCTCTCAGCAGGGAGCCAGGCACGGACTGTCCTGGGCTACCAGACCATCCCTTGGGCAGCCAAGGGGGAGCAGGGGAGAGATGAAAACACCGATTCCATTAATACCCCAAGGGATCTCTGCAAAGGAAATATAAAAAGTTTTAGATGAAGTCCAAATGTCCAGCTCAGTTGGAGCAATGGCCACATGCCAGGGGGATGCTCCAGCTCACTCCAGTCATCCATAACTTGGGAGGATGCTGCAGATCCTCCACGCTCATGGCTGATATCCATCCCTGACCTCAGCCACCAGAGCCAGGGACTCATCAGCTGTGGCTGCTGCTGCCAGCGGGAGAACAGAACAAATCCATGAGTATCTCTGTGAGATGCTGGCGGCTGGTGACAGCTTCTGCAGCCGTGGCGAGCCCCTGGAGCGGCAGGTCCCCAGCTCCACACGTCCCCATGTCCTGAAGGATGCTGGTGCTCACACCACAGTGCTGATGGTGGATGACTCCTCCGATCGCCGCTGCTTGCTGGGCAGTGACTTGAGATATTCCAGGTGCCGCCGGGCATCCTCCTGGTTCTGCCGCACGTAGTAGACCAGGTAGGAGATCACCATGGCAAACCAGCCAAACATGGTGACCAGCATGGCAATGTCCGTGGTCTTCTTGTACACATTGCAGAAGTCTGTGTCGGCAATCACCTGCAGGAAAGCTTTGCCGACGTGCTCCTCCTGCGTGGAGGAGTCACACATGATGCCCCCTGAGGAGTCAGCCGCCAGCTCCACTGCGCGGATCAGCTCCTGCAGCCGACAGTCACACAGCCACGGGTTGTTGGACAGGTTCACCTTGGCTTTCAGGTTGCTAAAGGCATCTTTGCTGACCGACACCAGCCTGTTGGAAGACAAGTCCAGAGAGTGCAGGTGCTCTGCCAGGCCCTGGAAAGCCCCACTTTCAACTCTGGCGATGGCGTTGTGGGACAGATCCAGCTCCAGCAGGAGCGGCAGGTCCCGGAAGGCATCGCGAGGCAGGAAGGGGATTTGGTTGAAGTCCAGGTAGAGCTTGTTGGTGTCATTGGGGATGTCTCTGGGGACCTCGGTCAGCTGAGCGTTGCTGCAGCGAAAGGTCTTCAGCCCCTCCTCTTCTGAGGGGTAACAGCCCTTGGGGAAGGCAGCGGCTGGGTGGAGGCAGGAGCCCAGGAGGAAGAGGAGGAGGAGGAGGAAGAGGTTCTGCAGGAGCAGTCCCATGGTGATGGGGCAGAGGAGAACCCTCTGTGCTGCAGTCATGGTCCTACGCTGCTTTCCTCACGCCCACAGTGGCTTCAGCTGAAGTCAGCACATCTGAGACAGGGACAACAAGGGGACAGTGTCAGGCTAGGGCGGACAGGGGCAGAACTGTCACTGCGCTGGCTGTGAGCACCACACCTGACCCCAACCATGAAGCAGGGACAGGGATGGGGGCCGGGACAGCCGTCACGACTCACGCTTTCCCCCATGCCCGGCCATCACCTCGCTCCAGGCTCCTGCGTGCCAGGATCAGGCCCCAGGGGCTGGGCACGTCTCCTGCGCCGGCAGCTGGGTTGTAACAACCGGAGACGCTCGGGTTGAGCCAGAAGCGGGGTGAGCTCCCGCCCTGCCAAGGTCACGGCGCCACGATCGCTGCTCGCAGGAGGCCGATGCATCCTGCGGCGGCCGGAGGACGCACCAGAGCGAGCCCCGGCTCCGGGCGAGCGGCCGCTGCAGGCGGCCCCCGGGGAATGCCACGGAAAACATGTGCAAGCAGCGGCTCAGCAGGTTCCTGCTCCCGGCTCCGCTCTCCGGGAGCGCCCGGGGCACACGCGGACACGCGGCGGGTTTTCTCCTTTCGAGGGGACTGGCACAGGTGGGCGCTGGGTGCTGCCGTGCCCACTGCCACCCCACCGTGGGGTTGGGCTGCTCACACTACCCCGTAACCATGGGCCCCATCCAGCCCTTGATTCCGGAGGGGAAAAGCGTCAGCAGGAAAGAAACAAAAACAGAAAAAGGAAATTCACTGGAGCTGAGCGTGCAACGAGTTCCCAGGGTGGTGGCAGCAGATAAGGGCCGTGTCTGAGCGCTCCGAGCGCTGCCCGGCTCTCCCAGCCCTGGGTCCCACCATGTCCAGGGGTCCCAGCTCGTCCCTGTGCCGGCCGTGGCAGCGGAACTCTGGAGGCAGGATCCAGGTGTTCTCCCACCATCCCACAATCAAAGCCACTGGGGCTGCCAGGCGCCTGTGTCACCCGGTCAGGCAGAGCTCAGTGCTGCGGGAGCCCTGAGCTATGCCACCAGCAATGCTGCCTGCTGGTCCCACTGCTCCCCGGAGCACCCCAACACCGGCAAACCCGCTGACTGGGGCTCCTTGGTGTGGTGCAGAGGTGGCCACCCAAGGGTGGCCTCCACAGCACAGGCAAGCGAGCACCCCGCGTGCTGGGCGCTGTCACACAGCCCTGGCACGCCAAAACACCCCAAGGTCACACCTGTGCAGAACTGACCCCTGCACTGCCGGAGCCCCGGGATCCAGGAAGGTCCTGAGAGGGAACCAGAGCTCAGGGCACACGAAGGGCACCGGGACCCTGGAGCCCCACACTGCACCACCCCCCAAGTCTTCCAGAGGTAACCTGGGACAAACACAGCCCCTTGGTACCCTCTTCCCGCTGCCCGGGAAACCACCGGCATGAGCCGGGACCCGGTGTCCCGGGAGGGGGCTGCTTCGTCCACGGGACCGGGACACCCCTGCGGGTGGGATGCGGACCAGACACGGCAGCGACGACAGCGAGCCAGCCCCTGTCCCACCGCGGGTCTCCCAGCCCGCAGCAGGGCGCGGGGGTCCCCAGCCCGACCGCGGGGGTCGCCGCCAGCCCCAGGAAATGCGGTTGAGGAGCCGGGGGCGGTGCGAACGCGAGGACCCTCCGTGCGCCCGGGGATGCCCGGGGATCCCCCCGGCCCGCTCGGCGCCGGGGGCGTCGCAGGCGAGGGAAGCCCCGGTGCTTTCCCGGGGGAAGCTCCGCTCTGCGCGGCTCTGCCGACCCTCCCCTCCCCGCCTCCCGCCCCGCCGGAGGTGCAGTTGCGGACTCACCTGCCTGTGCAGCCCCCGGCGGCGGAGCGGCCCCGCGCCCCGGGCCGGAGCGGCCGCGCCCCGCGCAGCGCGGCGGCCCCGGAGCCGGCGGCGGCGGCGGGGCCGGTGGGCGGGATCCTCCGCCCGGGCCTCCCCGGGGCTCCCCGCCCCCGGCCCGCCCCGCCGGGGGGGCCGTGCAGTGCCGAGCACCGCCGGCCCCCTGCCCGAAGCCTTCCCAGCTCCTCTCCCTACGGCAGAAGCGCTGCCCCGGGTCCTCAGACCGTGATGGGCGGGAAGACACCGGAGAGACCCAGCGAGGAGCTGCCGGGACCTCCGATCCCGGGGCAGCTGGTGCCAGCGCGTCCCGGGGCACTCCATGGCCTCCGCCCTGCCGCGTCCCCTCCGAACTCCGGTGGGAGCCCTCCCGGCTCCCCGGGCCCTCGGCGCCCCCCGGTGCTGCCCCCGCAACCCCCCAGGAATCCCCTCATCCCCTCCCCAGCTCTTCGGGGGGAGTAGGACACCCCTACTCCCACTCCGGCGGGGTCACGGTGCCCCCCCCGTCCTGTACCGGCATCGCTTACTCGGGGAAACCCGACCCGCGGCGGCGGCACCAGGCGGGGTGAGATCCAGGGGGGCCGGAGTGGGTCCCCAGCCCAGTCTCCCGCTTCCCGGGCCGGGGATCACCGGGCTGGGCCGCGGCTCGGGGTCTCGCCGCCCCGGGGCACCGGCGAGGCTGGCTCAGGACCATGGAGAGCGGCCGCCGTTACCGGGCCCCGGGGCCGCCGGGAGGGACGCGGCTCCCGCTGCCCCAGCCCTGGATCTCCGCGGCGGGACAGCCCGGCCCCGGGCACTGACGTTCTCCCGCTGCTGCGGGAGGATAAACCGGTTAGGAGGCGCCTGGCCTGGATCTCGCCTCAATTAGGAAAAGGGAACCTGACGGCAGCCAGACACGGCCACGGACAGATGCTCCCCAGAGACCCCCGCACTCCCCGGAGACCCCTGCGCTCCGCCGGGGCCCGGCCATTGCTGGGTCTGGAAGTGCTCTAAGAACGTGTAGATGTGGCACCTGGGGACATAGTTTAGTGGTGAAGGTGACAGTGCTTGGTTACCGGTTGGAGTCGATAATCTTAGGGGTCTTTTCGATGTTTCCAGGACCGGAGCCAAGCCCAACGCCGGACCGGTGCCGGAGTCACCGGGCAGGGTTGTCCCGGGACAGGGCCGGGAGGCTGGCAAGCAGCAGCCGGCAGCCACAGTTGGTACTCTCGAGCACTTCTCTGGCATCTCCCCCTTCGGCCAGGAATCGGAGCAGCCCCGTGCTGCCCATCACCATTCCCAGTGCTGCGGGGAGCTGTGCACGCAGCGGGGGCAGGGATGGGCATGTTGGGATGTGGCTGCTCCGATGACACAGCCACCCGCCGCGGGACGGGGCCGAGGGGCCAAGGTGACAGGCAGGTGCACGGGGGGATTGAGCTGGGACCCAGAGAGGTGGCGGGTGATCCCGGCAGAGGGCACAGATCCGGGAGTGGGAGCAGCCCCAGGGCTGCACCCCACGGGGCTCCCACGTGGAGGACACGGCACCCACCAGCCCAAAACCTGCAGTGCAGCACGACCCACGCGGACCCTTCCCACCGCAGGATGGCTAAAAATAGCTGGCACCGGCTTCTCGCTGCCACCACGGAGCTAAATATAACCGGCATCGACCGGGCAGAGGGACCGGCAGCCAGCAGAGTGGGAGCTGAGCACGGCCCGGCACCGGGAGAGGCTGGGAGCGAGCGAGGCCTAGGAATCCACACGGGAACGGCCCTCCTGGGCACAGGGTGAACGCGGGTGCAGCTGCCGGTGAGCGGATGGGGCAGGATCCCCCCAGGGAACTCCCCGCCCCCAGTGCCGGTGTTCCCTGGGCGGGTGAGCGCGGTGTGGGGAGCCCAGGGAGCGGGTCGGGTCCCCCCCGCGCTCCACCGGCAGCGGCGGCTGCTGCATCACGGAGAGGGATGAATATTTATGGGCGTTTAAAAATAGCTGCTGCATTGTGCTTCCCCCTCACGTGCGGAGCCAGCAGGGTGCGGGGAAGCTGCTAAATTAGATGTCACCGCGCAGGGAGCTGCTCAGTCAGGCAGGAGCAGGATAAAAATAGAGCCTGCTGTGCGTGCGTGGATCTCCTGCAAAGCAGGACCGGATCCCGTGGGATCCCCCGCCTCCGCACGCCGGCATCCCCGCACCGCGCCCTGCCAAGAGGGCACCGCAGAGGAGCCGGGCAGGGACAACGCGGTTCCACAGGGTGGCAATCAGCGGCCTTTCATCTGCTTTACCCCACATGTGCGTCTCTCCGTGTCCAAAGCCCTCTGGAAGCAGACACTGCTGAGCTCTGGATCCGGCAAGTGCCCCCGTGCCCTGCCAGCAACACGGTGCCAGCCTGTGACACCCAGGCAGCCCCGGCCCTGGCAGCCCGCGGGGTCTCTGTGCCCTCGCCGTGCCCAGTCAGGATGTGCGGCTGGAGCCAAGGCCTGATGGATGCAGACAGGGTCAGGACACAGAGCTCAGAGTGGAGGCACAGGGGCACTCAGGGAACCTCGACGTCGCTGTGACTCCACCTGGGCCAGCACCAAAACCCACCGCGGGCTGTGGCGAGCGGAAGTGTCTGTGCCAGGTCGGGGGACTGCGAATGGCACCGGCAGAGCCACATGTGCGCCGCGGGCAGCCGGGAGCGCCGCGCCCGGGCTCCGCACACAGCCAGGGGCTCTGCTCGTCTCCGGGCAGGGGGTTTGCAGCCCAAAGGGGCTCCGGCGCTGCCCCTCCGCTGCTGGAAGAGCCGGCAGCAGGCACACACAGAGCCCTGCACAGATGGCTGCGGCACCCGTGGGCCGTGCCAGCCCCACGCGATGAGCTTTGATGGTTGTGCAAACAAAAGCGGAGCCAGATGGTCTCCCCCCGCGCTCCAGCGCTGGAATCCTGCGCTCGCTCCCAGCCCCGACCTTGGCAGGGTGTCCTGCAGCGCTGCCGGCTTGCCCGGGCTGTCTGCACAATGCTGCTGATGGGATTTTCACGGTATCACGGAATCAGAATGGTTTGGGTGGGAAGGGACTTTAAAAATCAACCAGTCCCACCCCCTGCCATGGGCAGGGACATATTCCACTCTCCCAGGTTGCTCCAAGCCCCGTCCAACCAGACCTCGAACACTTCCAGGGATGGAACAGCCACAGCTCCTTAGGGAAGCTGCCCCAGTGTTCCCCACCCTCGGATTTCCCCTGGGAAAGAGAGGCGGGGGGAGGGTTGGGGGGCAGCCCAACCTCCCCGGGCAGGCTGGACGCACCCCGCCGGCTCTGGGGTTCTCTGTGCGCGGAGCGGGGGTTGGTGGAGCCCCCGATCCCCTTCCCGGAGCCGCTCCCGCCGGTTCCCATGGCGGCTCCGCCTCTCCCGGTGCTGCCGGACTACAGCTCCCGGCGTGCCGCGGCGGGGCGGGCCGAGGGGCCGCCGGGAGCGCACCGGGAGCGCACCGGGAGCGCGGCGGAGCGATCGCCGGCCCTGCCGAGTCGAGCCGGGCCGGACCGGGCGGGAGCGGTGAGTGCGGTCCGGGGGCGTGGGGCGGGACCGGGGGGCTCAGCCCTCCCAGGGGGCGGCGGCGGCCGAGCCCCGCGGCGGGGCCGGGGGAAGGTGCCTCGCATGGGCCCGGCCCGAAAGGAAAACACCCCAAAAAGGAGAAGCGGGTGCTGGGATGGAGCTGGGAAGCGGCGGGGTGGGAGTGGGGGGTCCCAGTTAGGTCGTGCGGGTCCCCACGGGGGGGTCGCGCTGTGCAGAGCCCGGCCGGGAGCGGGTCCTGCCCCGGCCTCCCAGGGCACCGTCCCGTCCCGGGGAAACGGGGAGGAAAGTAGGGTCTGGGACCCCATGTGCGCCCGGAGGAGCCCAAGCTCGGCCTTTCTTTCGTGTCCAAGATTTCCCGTTAAATCCATGAGGAAAGGCCGAGGGGGCAGGACCCCCGCACTCAGCCGGGGCGGCTCACGTGTGTCCTCGTCCCCGTGTTCTCCGTGTCCCCTCCGGGACTCTGGCAGCCCCGGGCCCCCCGAGGAGGAACCGGGCAGCGCTGGGGCTCAGACATGTCCAACACGGCTCCGGGCTGGACGGACACGGAGCGTTGTGGTCCCAGTCTCACCTCTCACCCAGCACCTGCCTCCCAGCACAGCCCAGTTCACCAGGGGCCCCCATGTCCTCCGTGCTCTGGTTCATCCGTTGCCATCGGCAAAGAAGGGTTTAAAGGATTTGTCTGGGAGGTGGCAGCTGTTGCTGCCAGAGATTTGGATCTGTGTGGGATCTTCATCACCTGCAGTCTGGGAACACTCAAGATCAAGATAAGCACCTGAGCCCTCCTTCTCTCACCAGCCCAGTGAAGATCCTGCAGTGGGGTGCCAGGATCAGAGCATGATCCTGCAATCCCTGGGGAAGGGTGACGGCACTGCCAAATCATAGGATCATTTATTTAGGTTGGAAAAAGCCTTTAAGATCATCAAGTTCAAGCGTTAAGCAAGGGTACAGGAGCAGATGGTGGTCACACTCTTCTGGGGACAAAGGTGAGGAAGGAGCTGCCCCTGGACAGGCAGCAGGACAGGCAGGATGAGGCAGAGGGAGGGCTCAGCTCCACCGCCACATTGTGCCCTTTGCCACTGGCCACAGCTCTGACTTTTCCCCTCCTTGGATGGCCACTGTCCAATGTCAGCACAGCCCTGACCTTCACCCTCAGCCTGGTGCAACATTCAGGCTTTTGTGTCCCAAAAAAGAGTGGGAAAGCAGAGCCTGGCAGCAGCTGCTCTGGGAAGCGGGGTGCTGGAGTCCTTCCCATGGTGGGCTGTGCCTTGCTGTCCTGCAGGTGAACAAATCCTGGTGTGGAATTAGAAAGCAAACATGGGATGTGGGATGAGGGTAGAGACAGAGCTCTGGGAACTCGTGTGCCCTCAGCCAGGCTTGTGCAATCCAAAATTCAGGAGAGCTGGGCCAAGGGCTGCACAGCCCAGGGCAGAGCTGGTGAAATATTTAAGGTGGGGAAGGACAGAGTTGGAGACATGGAATCACCCTCATTGCAGCAATGTCTGTATCTCCTGCAAGAATGAATTAACCTCTCGTATGTTGCAGCATCCCACCCCTCTAATTCTTAATTTTACAAGGAAGGGAAACTGAGGCACAGGAAGGAGAATTGTTTCACATACAGCTTCCAAATTGGGCCCTTTCCCACCCAGCTGTGGGTCTGCAACTGCCCTCGTTTGCAGAGGAGACCAAGTCCACGCTGCTCCTTAGTTTTTGGAAGTTACACTCGTGGTTGGAAATTCCACAGCACCGGCCGTGTGCACCTGTGGCTGCAGGGAGCTTCCACAGCCTCTGGATAACGATGTCACTTCAGGAAAGATTCCTGGAGAGAAGTTTTTTAACTGCTGATGAAACTAGATTTTAAGGCCTCCAGCAAGAGCAAGGATCCCTTTCTGTGGACAGTCCCTTCCCACTTCCCTCCTCCTGCACCCCCGCGTCGCTCCAAGACCCAGCCATGTGGTTTGTCCTGCTGCACAGCTGGAACCCCACAGGCACAGCTCTCTGTGGAGCATCCGACTGTTCCTCACGCCTGTCTCCAGCCTCCTCCAGACTAAACAAACCCGTTTCCTTCCAGCTGTCCTTGCAGGTCATGTTTTTCCTACACCTCTGCTCATTTTCTCCAGCTCCTCCCAGGACTGGACACTGTTCACCCAACATCCAGGAGAACTATTTCCCATGTCTGGCTCTCAGCACGCCTGTTTACACATTCCATAGGGTGTTTTGCTTTTTGTTGTTGTAACAATCTGACTTCTTTTGACTCATTTATGTTTCACCCCAACCCCCAGTTTTCCTTCTGAGAGCGCTTGGGAATTGCAGCAGGTTTAGGACAGAGCTGCTCTCCCTGCCAGGGGTGAAGTGCTGAGCTCTGGCTCCCAGTCCTGTTTCCAGACCAAACTTTGGGCTTTTCTCTGGAATATCCACAAGCTGGTGAGCTGGAGGGTGGGCAGCAAGGGAGTGAGCACCCCGCAGACCTGCAGCCTCTTTCCTGGAAACAAAATCCTTCTTCAGGTATGAGCTCCCTGATAGAGGAAGGTGAGGATCTGCAGCAACAACCGCCTGTGTGGATGGAAGAGGTTTGCAAGTTACTTGGAGCATTCCAAGAGCTGTGGAGCAGAGGCTGGCTGTGAGTCCCAGCCCTGGGCAGGAGCGGGGATGGAGTCAGCTCCTGAAGCAAGCCAGGCCCAGTGCTCCACGAGGGAGCTGGGAACAGCTGGCAGCGAGGAGAGTGGGATGTTGGATCTGGCTCGGGCTTGCCTCCGGAGAGCTGGAGGGAACAGCAACACAGCTTCCAGCTGTGGGAAGCAACAGCAAAGCCACAAGGCCAGACATCAGGAAACAGCCCTCACCGTGGGGTCCTGTAGCCAAGGAGGATGAACTGGATCATCTCATCAAACTCCGCTTCCATGGGACACAAAGATGATTTTACATAAGAATTTCCCTGATCTTGGTGTGAAGACACTCAGCTTTACAGTGGGTTTAGTTTGTGCTGTTTCCTGTAATCCCTGGATACCAGTGAGCCAGAGCTCTCCTGCTCCCAGCCAGCCTGGGAGCTGACCGATACCTGCTGCCACTGGCACTGTGTCAGTCCAAAAAGCCACTTGATACCTTCACTGTCTCAGGGGCACCACTCCAAGGACTTGCTCTGAGAGGGTGACACTCTCTTGTTTCCTCTCCTTCCTGGCATTGTCCAGAAAACCATCTTTGTGCTCCTCCTACGTGGCAGCTGTTCTTTCCAGGTAGGGGAAGGGCCAACTCCTCCACAGCTCTTCCTCCTGAAACATCCTCCCAAGGCACTTTGCCCTGTTATCTCTCCCTTTTTGCTTTTTACGTTCTTCAAGAAGAATTTCATTCCTTCCCTGGGGGGCAATTTTTTTTTTTTGTTCCTCTTTTTTTCCCCTCTGTAAGTCTTACATCTGAAGGCAAAACACGTGAGCCAGAGCAGGAGACCAGCAAACCCGCCGAGCTGTGCAGAACCCTGTTAATGTAGTTAAATTAATTAGGAGATCTGTTGATACAGAGCCTTTCCTCTGCAAATACTGTGTTCCCTTCCCAAGTTTAAGGCATGCTGCCTCCATAAACATGCAGGAAGCTTCCTGTGCTGTGTGTTTCCATGATTAACAGTGTAATGAGGATTTAAAAGTGCTTAAAAGTATTGGTTTGAGTTTTGTCAGGCAATCGTGGGATTGAACCTCAACACCTCGGCTCCAGGAAAACATCTCAAATCACAAGTAGCTTCTGTCACAGACAAGCTTCCCACACATAATTCCCAAATCTCAACCACTCCCGGAGTTAGCGACGTCAGCTCTAAGAATGGCTATAACGAGGGGCAGAGGAGGGAACTGACTTGGGATTTTTATAGCAAACAGCAGATTTTGGGTTTGCTTGACAATCAGCCGGTGCTCAGCCCCGCTGAGCAGTTTGGATCCAGGCTCTGACCTCAGTGTTTCTGTTCCAGGGGCTCCCATCAGCCACGAGAGCCAGGATGAACGTGGGAACGGCACACAGCGAGGTGAACCCCAACACCCGAGTCATGAACAGCCGCGGCATCTGGCTGTCCTACGTGCTGGGCATCGGGCTGCTGCACGTCGTGCTCCTGAGCATCCCCTTCTTCAGCGTCCCTGTGGTCTGGACTCTCACCAACATCATCCACAACCTGGTAAGGGAGCGGCGTGACCTGGGGCACCTAAGGGGAACCTTGGCCCAGCTGTTCCTCTGAGCAATCTGCTGAGATTCCTGTTGAAACAATTCTTTTGTGTTTCCAAAGATGCTGGGTGAGTTGCTCAACCTCCAGCCCTCAGCCTGTACTGGTGCCTCTGGGTCATGGATTTAAATCCAGCCCAGGTACAGGTGAGGCAGCAACAGCTGGTGAGGCTGCTCAGAAGGAACATGAATTCATTTCCTGCAGGGCAAGTCCTTTGTCGTGTCCCGTTCCCAAAGGGGTCTGTGACAGGCCCCAGATATTGGCAAGACATCGCTAGGGTTGGTAAAACCTGAATTGGCTTCATGAGAGTTAAGAAAAAACAGTATTAACTCCCAGATTTTGTTCTGCTTAAAGTAAAAGATTGGTCCAGGAACTGATTTCTTCCTCTAAAGATCAAATCTCCACACAGGTCCCCTTGGGCACAGGGGACAAAAAACTTCAGGGATGGAGCAACTGCTTGTGTATCTTTTATTTTAAATAATATCTTAGCCTGGGAATATTCCAGAGACAAAAATGACAGGGATTGAGGACCCTCATGATAAGTTATTACCAGTGAGGGATAAAAACCTCCACAAACGCCCAAAGTGGAGCTGCTCAGGGGATAAAAACCTCCACAAACCCTCAAACTGGAGCTGCTCAGGGGATAAAAACAACCACAAACCCCCAAACTGGAGTTGCTCAGCGCTCAGCTCATGAGCCGCCGGCTTCTCATCCATCTTCCCTGCAGCTTTAAGTTCCGGGGACAAAAAGGCATCTAAAGGCCAGGAGTGGCTGTACTTTGGATCTGTGGTGTAGCCAGACTCTTTGTCTCTGACTTGTGTTCTCCTGGTAATCAGGGAGTGACAGACCTTCTCCCAGCATGTTTTCGGGGAGCGTTCCGCCGTGCCGAAGCAGGCAGGCGCTAATCTCCCGATCGCAGAGATCCCAGGGCTGTAATCTTGCCACCACCTCCTTGGCTCACACCCAGGAGCCGAGCGAGAGGCTTGACATGGAGCAGCCGAGCTGCCCCGGCCTTTCCCAACTCTCCTTTCCCTGCTTCCCTGGCCGCTCCGGGTTTTCCAGCAGCGCCACATCCCTCTAGTGGAACGGCGCGGGGGTGCAAGCTCCCAGATCCGCTGCCCTGGATCTGGGGTTTTTGGGATGCGGGGCCCCGTGTGCCTCACGCTGTGTGTCCTGCAGAGCATGTACATCTTCCTGCACACCGTGAAGGGAACCCCCTTCGAGACCCCGGACCAGGGCAAGGCCCGGCTGCTCACGCACTGGGAGCAGATGGATTATGGAGTCCAGTTCACCGCTTCCCGCAAGTTCCTCACCATCATGCCCATCGTCCTGTGAGTATTCTGGGGTGGCTGAGCTGCCTCGTGTCCCAGTATCCATCACTGCTCTGTCCCGGGAGACAAACACATGGAATGCCACAGCTTTCCCTCTGTTTCCACCCTCTCTTTCCAGGTATTTTCTAACCAGCTTTTACACCAAGTATGACCGGATACACTTCATCATCAACACCATCTCCCTCATGAGTGTCCTGATCCCCAAACTGCCTCAGTTCCACGGAGTCCGGATCTTTGGGATCAACAAGTACTGAGCGGCATGGCTGGAGCGGATGGCGGAGGAGCGGGGCAAAGGGAGGATTCCTTCTCTCCAGCCCCGTTTCCTCCTTCACGCAGACTGGATGTGGTTTCGCAGCGGCTGTTTAAATGCAGATCCCAACAGACACATTCTGCATGCTGGATCCTCGTGCCCAATAAATCCAAACCAGCTCCAGAGTAGTTTAGTGCGGAGCAGGACGCGCAACACCGGATTTCTCTTATCCCAGGGTCATCAGTAGATGCAAAACCACTGAGACTTTGAGGTACAGGATGAATTCTGGGAAGAGTCTCATCTATTCCAGACGTGGAATGACGAGGATAGGGATGAGGGGAAAAGCTTTTAGTGCTGGTACTATTGCTGTGGTAAATGCACTTTAAAATACATTTCCCTTCCTGAAGCTGGGTGCTTTGAGCAGAACATGGGGGAAATCCAAAGGGATACAGCCAGACTTTCCCAGGACTGGATTGTTTTGGGGTCTGATTTCCAGTTTTAGGTAGGAAGTGGGAGGGGGAAGTGAACAACAAATTTTTATTCTGCAATCGTTGACACCGCTGAGAAGGGAAGTTGTTTTCCTAAAAACAGCCCAGGAAGGAATGACCTCCATTTTGACAAAGCTTTTGGTTTCCTACAGCACCATCCGTGTGGTCCAGGGAAAAGGTGGATAGATCCTAAATTATGCCCATTATTTTCAGTTTATGCCTAAATCTGCCCAGGTAACTCCTCTCCCCATCCCAACCTGCTGTTTTTAAGTGCCCAGGGGCTCAGTGAGCATTTGGATCAAGGGCTGGGGACAGGTTCTTTATTAACCAACAACAAATGCCATGGAGCTCCTTGGAACATGGACATGGACAGGTGTGGGAGAGGCTGACGATGGACAGGTACAGGAGGAGGGCTGATTGCTCTAATCAAGCACTCAGCCATCCTTGATTTCATTGGAATTTGTCTCCTCACTTCAGCTCCTTGGTGGCTTAAGTGCATGTGACTGGGATTTACCAGTTCTCCATGGACTCAAGGGAAGCGAGGGTTGGATTTCTGGCTTACCTGGAAATCTGTCCCTCAGCTCCACGCCCAAGGGCTGTGTGAGCAGCAGCACCAGCAGCAGATGAATTGACCAGCAGAAGGAGTTAATGGGTCACTGATAATAGAGTCACAGAGGAACAAAATTGAGCCTTTTCCCTCTAAAATTACCACCTAAATAAAGCAGGCTTAGGTTTCCTGGCTGAGACAGCTTTTTACTGTTTTACTGAAAATCAGAATTACCTGTTTTTCCTTTGCGTTGTGTCCCAAATGGAATGGGTTTTCCCTCAGTCTTCCCCTGTAACCCCACGAAAACCTGTATTTTTGTTGTCTTAGTGCTTATAATGTCTCACCTTTTTTGACAATGGTATAAATCTTTTAAATCTGCTTTTTTTTCCCCTGCAGTAGCAAATCCAGCTTTAGAGTCCATGGTGGAGAGTGTTGAGGTTTTGGATGTTCTGAGCATAGGATATGGAAGGGGGAATTTCAGATCTGTTATTACTCCATGCATAATTTTAGGCAAGTTGCTTCACTTCTCTCTCAGACTTCCTATGGGACTGCTACAGGGAAGGGAAAATACGGCGTGTACCTCAGAGGGCTGCTGGAATGCAGGGAGAATCATTCCCTAATATGTTTGAAAAGTGGAAATTCAAGTGAAAAGGAGGTAGAAGCAGGTAGAAGGAGAAGAGAGTTTGGCTGGGACCCCAGGGTGTTGACAGATGTGCAACTTCCTTGATGGGCAGGTTAAACCTTCAAACCCAGGACAGAAGAGCTGCTGCTTTAGCTGAGGTACTCTTTTACCCTTATCGGCTCTTTAAGCTACTAGACAATGATAATTGTGATCAAAATAGAGATATTTCATCAATCAGCTGGGAAATGACACAGACATGAGCAGTATTCCTGCGGGAAAGGCCACTCCAAGGGGGGCAGGTCCTGGCAGGGTGGCTGAGGCTGGACCTGAAATGCTGACTGTGGTGCTGAACAGACCTGAGTGTCTGCCCAGACACCACTTCCATCTCCAGGGGAAACGAAAGAAAACTAATTATTGTCTTAGAAAACATGGGGAAAACCATCTTTTTTGCAGCAGAAACAGTCTTTAGATGCTTTCAAACATTTCCTCACAGACAGACATATGCTGGGTATTTCTAAGCATATGCACATCACAGAACTGTAAATTTAGAATAATTATCAGTTGAAGGGATCGGCTTTTTTTGATACAACAATTCCCAGAGTCTCCTTGAAGGCATTAGGACAGCTGTGGCTTTGAACACATTACTTGTGGACACTATGGACATCTGACCCTGTTTCTTTAAATTAAAGATCAACTGAGATGCAGAATGGGATTATAAACTTCTCAAACAAGCAGGTTCTAAAGCCTAAAGCCCCAAACTTGTAATTAAGGCTTTGCCTAGCAACAAAAGTAAACTTTTTTTTTATTTCTCTCCTTCACACAAATGATCATAACAGCCGATGCCGGAGTCACGTGACACTACAACACAGGTGTGGTGTTTTCCCATGGAATAACTAACTTGGACTCAGTGAATCCAATCAAGGGAAACATAAATGGAAACTGGAGACATATGGAAAGGAGAGAGTTGAAGAAAGATTTCACGTTCTGTTGTGGAGAGTTAAGTATCTATATATGATGAATAAGTGTTTGAACAATTACACATCGGGTAGAATCTTTCTGAAGATCCTGGCTTAAGGGTAGGTGTCAGGATCAATTAAAACTAAACTAAAACTAAAAAGCAGTAAGTTAATTGTAATTAAAGCACCGTTCTTGGGTGTACCTGAGGCAGTCTGAAGTGAAAGGACAGCGTGGGCAGGCTGAGGGGTGGTCAGACGTGTCCTGGCAGGGGACAGATCAGGGGTGAAGCCACATTGTGGGAGGAGAAACAAAACGTGAGCAGAGCTCCTTCTTTGAGAGCGGAGTTTTCCCCAGGTGCCTGCATGGAGGAGATAACTGATCATTACTGATTTTAAATGGGGTTCTGATCACACCACACTTGACAGGTTTCCTCTCACATTTGTCCTGCATCGTGATCAGGGCAAGTTCTCACCTGGAGGGATCAAATCTCCTGTGACAGAGAAACAATTCCTGGTAAGAAGGTACTTTTCTCTTTTGTTCTGCAATGAAGGAGAAAAGCTTTTGAAAGGCTGGAATGCTTCTCAGGAGCTGGCAGCAGCCTGTCCCATCTTGTACTGGGCAAAGCCTCCTCAGCCACTGTCAGCACTACGCATGTATCCACGAGGTACGGCAGCCCCTGCTCCAGGACACTCGGAAAACCAGCAAGTCCTCCCAGCCTGATGCTCCTGAATCAGCAATCCTGGCTTGGGAGTTGTTTCACAGAGCTACCAGGCTGGCAAACAGTCCAAACCTTTGCAGAAAAAAGCCTTTAAAATAAACTAGATGGAGGGCTATTTAATTCTTGAGTACTTTTATGTTTGAATTACTGTTCAATTTGGGGTTGTTTTTAGAAGCTCGGTACTGGCCCTCAAGGAGGGGACAGCAGTGGGTTAACACATTAATATTCCTCCTTGTGACTTATGTTGCTTTATCATTGCCTAGAATATCTTTTAAGCATGCGAGTGTTGGTGTGTCCATACCCTCCTTGGATCAGTTAAATCAGCTGAATTAGTTGGGAGGGTTTTTTAAAGGAATGTTCTGTACAAAGTTTTAGGGGTTTTTTTCCCAATAGCCTTCTTTTTGCTGTGGATACAGGAGTCTCATGTAGAGAACTTTCTAAAATAAAAGTGTGAATATTTTTATTACTCCTTTGTACAGTATTCTAAGAGAGACTAATAAAAGTGAACTATTCAGGTAAAAACTTGCACTTGCCTCCTGGAATCTTCACATGGGTGGCTTTTGCTGTTAAACAAGCATGGCTATGAGTCCAGCAAACACGGAATGGCTTGGGTTGGAAGGCACCTTAAGGCTCATCCATTCCTGCCTCCTGCCATGGGCACGGACACCTTCCACTCTCCCAGGTTGCTCCAATCCCTGTCCAATCTCTCCTTGGACACTTCCAGGGATGGGGCAGCCACAGCTTCTCTGGGTAACCTGTGCCAGGGCTTCACTCCCCTTTACAGGGAGGAATTTCTTGCCAATATCCCCTCCTGAGTCCATTTCTCCATCTGTAAAGGAAGGGCAACATTACATGGCTCTATAAAGTTGAATCATGCAAGGATGGAATGGTTTGGCTTGAAGGGACCTTTTAAAGCCCATGCAATCCCTTTTGCTGCCAGGGGTGGGGGCACCTTCCTGTCCAATCTGGTCTGGCATACTTCCAGCAGTGCACTCGCATCTCCTGCATCTGTAGAAGTTTGAGTTATCCACAGCCCCTGTAACAGACTCCGCTCAGTGACTAAAAGGAAGAATGACGCAAGCAACGGCCAATTTGTGGAAGTGGAACACTGGTGATGAGGACGTAAAATTGCTGAAGTAACCTCACAGCTGGGAACAACTCCTGATAAGCTGCTGTGAACAGCCAGGGATCCTACAGCATGGATCAGGTCTAACACTCCCCCTGCCCAGGAGTTGCTTTGGGGAGCCCCCCGTGAGCAAGGTAAGAGAAATCAATTTACTTTTTGCCGGGGGTTTGTGGGGTTGCCAGCTGTGCAACTCACAGCTCCCATATTTAGCAAACACTCCACATCGCTGAGCAGAAGGGAAGACTGAGAAGATTCTCCCCAGTCCTGCTGCTCTCCAGAGGTCACATCACCTCGCCAGCCCTGTGGTCTTCTCCGCACACCTCCCACCCCACAAACAGGCAAGTGCATAATCCCAAAGCTTTGGGTACAGGAGAGGGTTGGTGGGAACTCTCTGTCAAGTGCTCGTTTAGTTTTTCTCTCTTCTTGGACACTTCCAAGGGAATGAGTCCTGCAAGTGCTACTAACATTGAGCACACAAGGCTATTTGTCTTTGGAACAGTTTAAACTCAAAGAGGGCAAGGTTAGATGGGATATTGGCAAGAAATTCCTCCCTGTGAGGATGGTGAGACCCCAGAACAGGCTGCCCCATCCATGGAAGTGTCCATAACCAGGTTGGGCAGGGCTTGGAGCAACCTGGGATAGAGAAGGTGTCCCTGACCATGACAAGGGGGAGAACAATATGAGCTTTAAGGTCCCAGCCAACCCAAACCAGTCTGAATTACCCAATTTCCCCTCCCCAGCTCCATCCCGTAAAAAACCAGAAAAGCGAAACTGAAACTTTTTGATAAAAACAAGCTGTGTCAGAAAACAAACGGGGATTTCTTTCTGGCCCTCAAACAGCAGCTCTCCCCTGCAGACCACCAGGACCTGCCCAAGGAGGCTGGGCTGTGATTTCTCTCTATTTTGGGGGACATTTGCCCCCAAAAGCAGCACCCTCAGAGTCTGCCAGCTGCGTTCTCTCTGCACAATCACTGGGGATCATCAGCAAATGGGGACAAGGCCAAACAACTCACAGCTCCTGCTGCTTCCTCTCCAAACACTCCCTGTAACAACCCTGTGAAACTTGTGTCCTTGGACAATGGGGGGGGGGGGGGGGGGGGTTTGAGTCATTATTTTGAAATCATCTTAAACATTGAAGTAACACTTTGTTGCAATGTCCTGCTATTATTTCAAGTAATTTGCCTTAACTTGTGTTGCCTCTTTCCCAAGGCACAAATCCACTTGGCTTTGCTTCAAAACTTCAGCCACAGCAGAATGTTTAAAAAATTCACAAAATTCCTTGTAAAACAAATGGATCCAAGCAAAGAATTGGTCCCTGTCGAGAGCATCGCAGACAATGAGCACTTCAAGCCTCTCTATCTACTGAAAAAAAAAAGCAAATCAAAAACCATATTCCACCCAGCTCCCTACTACCAGCGGACAGGGTTCACACTGGATGATGTGCTGCTGCCTGGAGAAGATGGTAAAAGCATAGGTAAAGCCCAAATTTATCAATCTGAAGTTCACAAATTCCATAGATCATGTGTTTGGGTCATTTATGGCTGAACTGTATCATGTTCCAGCTTTCCTGTGGGTGCTATCCTTACAGTGCTGAGTCTGTGTAATCCTGTTTAACATAATGCATGGAATTATTTCAGTGTCCTTCCATCAAGATTCCAGCCAATTTACTCTCACAAAAGTCAGCGCTGACCAAGCTGATGGAGGTCTCAGCATCTCTTTTGACCCTGCAAGTGTAGAGCTGAAAGGAGCTGCCTCTCTGTCCAAGGTGTTTTCCATCAAACCCCAGAAGAAGAGTGTATCACTGGAATCACTGGAGGCACTGAGAAGAGAAAGGTAAGGAATGATGAGGGAGCATACACGCTCCAGTCACCTCCTCCAGCCCACAACAGGTCAACAATGGGTTTTCAACAGCCTAAAACTAAGATTAAGACCTTAGGGCAGGAATTCCGTCTAACTAGGACAGGTTTGACAGGAAATGGGAGTGACAAGATACCCCCTGAGCCTCCTCTTCTCCAGGCTAAGCCCCTCCACCTCCCACAGCAGCTCCTGGTGCTCCAGACCCTTCCCATCCTTTTTCTCCTTTAGACAAATCAACATGGATCACTCCTTCATCCAACAGCTACGGAGAACAGACATCCACCTATATGTGGTCACTGAAATCCTCGAAGCCTCGGAGGAGACCGTCTACAAGGAATCCACCAAGGCAGACGGGGGCTTCAAGGCCAAATTTTACAGCACGCTCTGTGCACAGGTTTGGCTTCTCTCTCCTCCCTTCCCTGACACCTGCACTCAGGTGTCCTAACAAGTTATTTTCTTTATCCAGAGCACCAAGGAGGACAAACAAAGCATAGTCATACCCAAGGGCTGCACCCTGGCCTTCAGGACCATCCAGCTACACATTAGAGATGGAGCATGGGGTAAGCAACTTCCAGAAATGACCAATTTCTCCATTCCGGAAACAGTGCACAAGAGGAAGAACATTTTAGGAAGTATCACTTAGCCACAGAGCCACCCGCAGCTTGTCTGCAAAGAGATGGAGGCAGTGTGAGGAACAGAAATCACCTGGGAAAGGTCAGATAACCCATGCAAGGTCAAAGATGCTGTTTGGGGAGGGGTCAGTAAAGAAAGAAGGAAGCCTCAAATCTATGTTTCAGGAGCTGCAGAGCTCCTGTTGATAAACTGCACACAGAGCAGAGTTTGGGTTGTTTCTTTTCTTTTTCTACTCAGAAGAGAAGAGCCAGGGAGAAAACTGGGTGGGTGACCACAAGTGGGAAGGCTGGTGTAGAACACCATAAATGTCCCTTTTATCCTGTTGCAGATCTGGATTATTTCCCAGCAGAAGCCATGAGAAGGGCAGATTACGTAGCTGATGGTAAGTAATGTATTTTCACAGCTTGCACTTGCACAACTTTTACCTGCTTTGGGTAAGATGGAATCTCCCAGCATAAAACAAACCACCTGGAGTGATGCATTTGCCTCTTCCCTGAGACATCACAACTGCCCGAATTCCATATTGCTTCAGAAACACTCATACTAGGGTTTCCAACTCTGCATTTAGAGATGCCAGTGAACTCCTGGTTCAGAAGTGACAGATTTGGATCCCTTCTGGTTTGCAGGTCCCTCACAAGGAAAATTAGGAGTAGTGCTGAGAGAAGTTAAATACTCCTGCCGAATTTTCCCCGAGTTGTCTCCTGACCTGTTGCTCATAGTCTTAAACACCATTAAAACTGTGATGAGGGACAAGAACCTCCTACAAGAGCTCAGCCAGAAAGTAAGTGAAGCTTCTCTTGCTGCCACAATTTATAAGTACAGACACATCCAGGACCACACCTCTTGCCCCACAAGTTACCTGTCCTGTGTCACCACTGTCCATCCAAAATCCCCTCACTCGGCACACCTGCCTGCTTTGGACAAGCAGCAGCCTCTGCCCCCAAATCCTGACATTTCTTTTCCTTGTTCCCCCACAGATGGAAGAAGTTCCTGAGGAAAATGATGGTTATCAGCTGAAAACTGAGAGCCCAGACTTAAAAGACCTGTTCAGCACCTTAGAGCATTCTCCAAGAGATCTTCTCCTTCAGCTGGCAGAGGGAATCACCTACATCTTTGACGCTTTGCATGGTGAGGCTTTGGGACTTTAAGAGGGAAATCAAGGCAGGGATGATGCCCAGTCCTGCCATTCCCTCTTTCCTTCTTCTCTTACTCTTCCTCAAGTGGAATCTACATCTGAGTCCCATGGTGAGGAGACGAGAGAAACCCCCTTTGCACCCATCCAGGGTTCCTTCAAAGTGCAGTCACAGCTTCCTCCCAAGGGGCTGCTCCGATCTGTGCTCTGGTGACCAGGGACAGAACCCCGGGGAACAGCTGGAGCTGTGTCTGGGAGGGTTAGGTTGGATAGCAGGGGAAGGTTCTTCCCCCAGAGGGTGGTCAGGCACTGAACAGGCTCCCCAGGGGATGGGCACAGCCCAAAGGCTGACAGAGCTCTACAAGCCTTTGGACACTGCTCTCAGCACAGGGTGGGACTGTTGGGAGTGTCCTGTGCAGAGATGGGAGTTCAATTCTCCTTGTAGGTCCCTTCCAACTCCATATTCCATGATTCTGTGACAAACAGCCATATCACTCTCACAGTGAGGCTGCACAAATCATTTCTATTAAAACATCCAGAGAACTTTTGACCAAATGGGCATTTCCTACAAGAAATGATCACCCTTCCCATCCTCTTCACTCTTTCCCATCCCTATCACACCAGAAACTCCAACACCTGGTGGGTGGTTTTGGATCCAAACCCACTTTATTTCTGCAGAGTTATTGGAGGATCAGCTGCTGCTGCTGCTGGAATCCTTGGAAAGGAAGATTGTGTCCCAACAGCTGGAGCTGGTGAGAACACACATCACACTTGGCTCCTTTCAAGGGGAGGCGGGGGCTATGTTAATTCTAACAACATTTCCATACTGATGTCACAACTTGACTACTGATTAAAATCCTGATTTTGCTTTTTTTGTTGTTGCTCTGAAGGTTGAACACCTCCTGAAACACGACCTGGAGAACAGGAAGGAGCCTTTCCATGTGGATGCTGAGCTGCTCTCCTTCCCACACAAGGAGGAACAGCTGTTAACCATGGCCCTGGTGGAGATGAGTGGAGTGCAGCTCCAGGAAGATGGATCAGCTGTCCCTAGGGATCAGCCCTTCGAGGCCATGGCAGCCCTGTTCGTGGTCCTGTATACCCTCAATCTCCTGAGTGGCTTGGAGTAGGAGGTACCTGGCCCAGCCTAGGGAACACCTCCTCAAGATATTGGAAAATCTCTGATGACAAGACACGTTTCTCTCCCAATTCCATCCTTGTTCATGCTCAAGGATACTTTGGCTGTGAAAGGCAAATTTAAGGCAGGAAAACTCATTATGGATGCTAAGGGCTGGATATCCAAGGGGATTTGTCTGTCTGTCTCCCCATGAATGCAGAGGGACAGTGGGAAAATCCACAAGCCCAAAGAATCCCAGGCCTGGCTGTGATGCCTCGTGTAATCCTACTTCCCTAAAAATGCTGCTGCCGCTTCTGCAATCAGTAAATGGGAAAGAGAAGGGTATAGGAAACCTGAAGTGGACGGGAATGCAAAGAGAAAGGGGAAATGGAAAGGGAAAGGGAAGGCAGAGGAAACAAACGCCAGAAGGAAACACCAGGAGTGACTCTCCCTGGTCCCTCTGTGGTTCACTGAGGGCTCCGTGAACTGCTGGTGGCCAGAAGGTTGGGGAATCCCAGAGGTTTCAGCAACACCTCCCTGCTCCCAGTGCTGCCATTGTCCCTGAGATGCTTGAGGGACACGGGCAGCACTTCAGAGCAACCATCCTCTCATTATCACTTTATAAATAAAGATCAGTTTCTTGCTAAGCAACCGGGTGTTTTCAAAGTCAATTTCTTAATTTTGTGTGGTTTTGGTCCCACAGCACATCTGACAAGCTTGGGATGCTGTACCAAAAATGTGGGCACTTAGCCCTGGGGTGAAGTCGGGGGGTCCCTCAGGCTGCAGGGCCCTGGAAGGGTCCCTGTAGGCGAGGGGCAGCACTGCTCACCTGGCTGGACACTGACAGCTCCAGGAGCACTTCCAGCACCAGGGGCCAGGTTCTGCCTTGCAGCAGCTACAAAGGGAGCCCAGCCCCAACCTGGAACCCTTACTGGACACCCTGGTTCTAGTCCCAGACCAGACACCTCACAGAACTCCCAGCTCCAACACGGCCCCTTTTGGGACCCCTAGACCCAGTCTGGCCCCTCATGGGACCCCCACTCCAAGCCCCGACCCGCCTCCTCACCGGACCACTCACAGGATGCCCGGCCCCTCACGGATCCCCAGACCCACACAGGACCCTCCACAGGATTCCCGGTCCCAGGATGGCCCCTCACGGAACCCTTTACGGGATCTCTGGTCCCAGTGAGGCCCCTCACGGGACCCTTCACGGGATCCCCGACTTGGCCCCAGTGCAGACCCTCATGGGACCCTTCTCTGGATCCCTGGTCCCAGCATGGCCCCTCACAGAACCCTTCGCGGGGTCCCCCACCACAGACCGGCCCCTCACGGAACCCTTTACGGGATCTCTGGTCCCAGTGTGGCCCCGCACGGGACTCCTCCCGGCATGCCCGACCTGTCCCCAGCCCGGCCCCTCACGGAACCTCGCGCTCCGCCTCAGCGAAGCAGTGCCCCTCGCCCGCGCCCCCAAAAGGCGGGAACTGCTCAGCACCGGGCGGAAACACCCGAAAGCTCGACGGAGATCCCCGAGACAGAGAGCCGAAAGAACACGAGCGATGCCGGAACCCTCCGAGAGGTCTCGGCCAAAACTCCCGAGAACGTGGCGAAAATCTACGAGCGAAGACGGAAATACCCGAGAGCGTCGCGGAACTCCACGAGCGAGAGAGGCGGAACTCTCCGAGCGGTGCCTGAAATATACGAAAGCGAGGCGGAACAACCCGAGCGACGGCGGAAACGGCCGAGCGAAAGGCGGAAGGAGACGATCGTGTGTCGGTCGGCGCTCGGCTGGTCGCGCCTGGCGGCCCGTTGTGCAGTGTCACGCCATGAAGCAGGACGGCGCGTCCCGCCGCCGCGGCGACAAGGCCAAGGCACCCCCGGAGGGACCCCCGCCCGCTCCCCCCGACGTCGAGATGCACGAGGAGGCGGCGCCGGTGGCCCCCGAGGCGGCCGGAGAGCGGCAGCCGCAGCGGGAGCTGGACGCGATCACGTTGGAGGGTGAGGGGGGGGGTGTTGTTGTAATGAGGGTGTTTGTGGAGATGGGGGGGGGAACTGAGGGGTCTTGAGGGTTGAAGGGATTTGGGACAGGTCGGGGGAACCCCTGAGAGGGGGGATGTTGGAGGAAGGGGATTGAGGGGGGTTATAGGGAGCCTTGGGGGGACTGGGGAGGGGTCAGGGTGGAGGTACCTGAGGGGGGTGGGAGAGCGGCTGGAAAGGTGTTGGAGAAGGGGAATGGGCGGATCAGTGTGGGAGTGGGCAGTTGGAGGGGGCTCTGAGGGAAAGAGGAACGGGGGAGCACTTTTGGGAAGGGGAGTTGGGGGGCACCGTGTAGGAAGGGGAGAGGGGAGCTGTGTTTGGGGGCGTGTCACTATGGGATAAGGGGTTTGGGGGGCACAGAGAGGGAAAGGGAGATGGAAGGTGTGTTTTTTGGAGGGGGGAAACACTGTGGAGAAGGGTATTTGGGGCAGTCTGTGAGGGAAATGAAGGGGGGAGGTTGGTTTTGGGGGCAGTCACTGAAGAATGGGAGATGGACTTATGTTTTGGAGGGGATTACTGTGGAAAGGAATTGGGGCAGCTCTGTGAGGGAGAGGGTGTGTTTTGGGGGGACAGGCTGTGAGCGGCAGGGGAGCTGCAGCCCTACTGTGGTGGGACCCCATGGGGGTGCAGATGGAGGCTAGAGCCCTTGGGGAGGAGGGACAATACTCTGGAAGGGTCTCAGCAGCCTCCTGCTCCAGGCAGGGACAGCCCTGAGGACAGGTCAGGTCACTGGGGACACCAAGGCCATGGGCAGAGGGACCCCAGAACAGCAGGACAGGGTGAGGGGGCAGCCCTGCCTTTGTTCCTGGGTGCCCCTGGCAGAGGATTTGGGGTGAGGGGTGTCCATGTGCCCCCGCAGACATCAAGGAGCACGTGAAGCAGCTGGAGAAGGCGGTGTCGGGGAAGGAGCCGCGCTACGTCCTGCGGGCGCTGCGGGCTCTGCCCTCCACCTCCCGCCGCCTCAACCCCAACGTGCTGCACAAGGCCATCCACGGCTTCTTCACCTCCAACTGCACTGTCAGGGACTTCCTGCTTGGATTCCTGGAGGAGGTAGGGACAGGGGTGGGGAAGGGACACCTGCTCTGTCACCTCTGCCCTGCTCTGGTGACACCCCCCAGCACAGGAAGGATGTGGAGGGGCAGGAGGGAATCCAGAGGAAGCACCAAGATGATCACGGGGATGGAGCAGTTCTGCTGTGGGGAAAGGCTGAAGGAATTGGGATTGTTCAGCCTGGAGAAGAGAAGGTGTAGGGGTCATGTCACTGTGGCCTCCCAGTATCTGAAGAAGCAACAGAAGAGATGGAGAAGGGACTATTTACAAGGGCTTGGAGTGACAGGACAAGGGGGAGTGGCTTGCCACTGACAGAGCAGGATTAGATGAGCTATTGGGAAGAAGTTCTTCCCTGTGAGGGCAGTGAAGCAGTGGAATGGATTTCCCAGGGAAGTTGTGGCTGCCCCATTCCTAGAAGTGTTCAAGGCCAGAATGGGCAGGGCTTGGAGCTGCCTTGTCTAGTGGAGGGTGTCCCTGCCCATGGCAGAGGTGGGACTGGGTGAACTTTAAGATCTCTTCCAACCCAAACCCGCCTGGGATTCAATGATTGTTTCCCTCTCCAAGGAGGGAACAGGGCAGGGGGATTTGGGGACACTGAGGATGAGCAGCCCCTCTGCTCAGACACATGTGTGAGCAGGGACAGGTCCCTGCAGCCCTGGCCATGCTCCTGTCACACCTGGAGCAGAGCTGTCTCTGCACAGGGACAGAGATCCAACATTTCTCTCTCCCCTCAGTCCATGGACACAGAAGCTGAGCTGCAGTTCCGCCCACGGACGGGGAAAGCAGCCTCAGCCCCTCTCCTGCCAGAGGTGGAGACCTACCTGCAGCTGCTGCTTGTCATCTACCTGATGAACAGCAAGAGGTACCCCGAGGTGAGACCCCCAAGCTGCCCCCGCAGCGCTCCTGCTCGGTGGGGACCCCCTGGCCCTGCCCCATGCTGTCCCCTCAGTGTTTGGGCACTGCCCCAGGTTCAGCCCCACAGCCTAGGTGGTCTCTGCCCCTCCCAGGATCAATCCCCCTGCTCTGACCTCCCTTCCCCTCCTGCAGGCTCAGAAGGTGTCTGATGACCTGATGCAGAAGATCAGCTCCCAGAACCGCCGGGCCCTGGACCTGGTGGTGGCCAAGTGTTACTATTACCACTCCCGGATCTACGAATTCCTGAACAAACTCGACGTGGTCCGGAGGTGGGATGGGGCCTGTGGGGGGCTGTCCCTCAACATGATCCCCCTGTTTTCCTCCCTCTTCGCTGATTCCTTGTCCCACCCTGCAGCTTCCTGCACGCCCGGCTCCGCACGGCCACGCTGCGCCACGACGCCGACGGCCAGGCCACGCTCCTGAACCTGCTCCTGAGGAATTACCTCCACTATAACCTCTACGACCAGGCTGAGAAGCTCGTCTCCAAGTCCGTGTTCCCCGAGCAGGCCAACAACAACGAGTGGGCTCGGTACCTGTACTACACAGGTGAGAGGGGCTCGGTGCCTGCCCTGGCTCCTGGCACCCCGCACCGAAGGGCTCCAGTTCCTCAGAGAACCTCTTTGAGCAGCTGGAGGTGGGGCTTCCAGGCAGGATTTGGAGCCCCATCCGTGTAGGTCGGGTTGGATTCAATGGGTGGCTTTCCCCACCCGCCCCGTGTGGGCGCAGGGCGGATCAAGGCCATCCAGCTGGAATACTCGGAGGCGCGGCGCACCATGACCAACGCCCTGCGCAAGGCCCCGCAGCACACGGCCGTCGGCTTCAAGCAGACGGTGAGTGGGGAGGGGGCAGGACTGCACTGGGTCTGAGACCCCTCGGGGTTGGGATCTCACAGGGCTTGGATGTAGGACCTTGTGGGATGTCAAGCCCCATGGAGTTTGGTTCGGGACCTCCCGGCTTTGGGACATCCTGGGGACAGGTTTGGGGCTTCCTTGGATGTCAGCCTCCATGGACTCGGGTCCTCTGGGATTTGGGATTTCCCAGGGTCAGGTCCAGGGCTCCCCAGGGTTGGGCTCCACGAGGACAGTCCTGGCACCTCCCAGGCTCAGCGCCTTCCAGGATGAGATCTGGGACCCCCCAGGGTTGGGCTCTGCAGGGACAGGTGTGGGATCTCCCAGGGTCAGGCCCCACGGGGACAGATTTGGGACCTCCCAGGGTGTTGGGCCCTGCAGGGATGACAGATGTGGGACCTCCTAGGTTTGGAACTTCCCAGGGACAAATCTGGGACTTTCCAGGCCCCACAGGGACAGGAACAAATTATGGTTCTCCTGGGGTCGTGTGCCCCATGGGGATGGGTGCTAGACCTCTTGGGGGTGGTTTCAGGCCCTGTGGGGACTCACTCAGGGTCTCACTCTGCCCCAGGTGCACAAGCTGCTCATTGTGGTGGAGCTGCTCCTCGGGGAGATCCCGGACAGGCTCCAGTTCCGGCAGCCCTCGCTCAAGCGCTCGCTCATGCCCTACTTCCTGCTGACCCAGGGTATGGCTGCCCACCCCTGCCTGTCTCTGTCCTTCCCGCAGTGTCAGAGAATCATGGAATATCCTGAGTGGGAAGGGACCCAATGGGAGTTCTCTTCTCTCCCCTTGATGGGACTTGGATGCAGATGCCACTTGAGAAGGAGGAAGTCAGCCAGCCCTGACTCACTTTCCCCAGCCTTTCTCCTTCCCCCATTCCCACCTTCTTCCCTCCAGCTGTCAGGACGGGGAACCTGGCCAAGTTCAACCAAGTCCTTGACCAGTTTGGGGACAAGTTCCAGGCTGATGGCACTTACACCCTGATCATTCGGCTGAGGCACAACGTCATCAAGACAGGTAGGAGAGTGTTTGATGGACCCTCCGCAGGCTGGGCAGGCCTGGGGGGCTGCGTCCCATTCCCTTCTCCCCACAGGTGTCCGCATGATCAGCCTCTCCTACTCCCGCATCTCCCTGGCCGACATCGCCCAGAAGCTGCAGCTGGACAGCCCTGAGGATGCCGAGTTCATCGTTGCCAAGGTACCAGCACAGCGAGCCCCATCCTTTTGGGGTCCTGGGGGTGCCCACAGCCCCCCACCGTGCCCCATCCCCCCCACCCCTCCCTGCAATGCCCCTGGGTTTGGGTTGAGGCTCCTCCAGGGAGAACTGGGGACACTCAGGGCGCCGCATCCCCGCTCTGTGCGCCGTGTCCCGAGCCCTCGGGGACACCCCATGCCCTGCCCCGTGCCCGGGCTCACAGGCCATCCGCGACGGCGTGATCGAGGCCAGTATCAACCACGAGAAGGGCTACGTCCAGTCCAAGGAGATGATCGACATCTACTCCACACGGGAGCCCCAGCTGGCCTTCCACCAGCGCATCTCCTTCTGCCTCGATATCCACAACATGTCCGTGAAGGTGAGCACAGCGTGTCGCTGAGGGGAACAGCAGGACACGGCTCAGGGCTGGCTCAGCTCCAAGCTCATCCTCCTCCTCTTCTTTTTCTCCAGGCCATGAGGTTCCCACCCAAATCTTACAACAAGGACTTGGAATCTGCAGAGGTGAGATCTCACCAGGGTTCTCTGCAGCCACCATGGCTGTGGGAAGGATGTGGCTCCTGTCCCCACCTGCCACCAACCTCGGCCTTTGCTTTCCAGGAGCGCCGGGAGCGTGAGCAGCAGGACCTAGAGTTTGCCAAGGAGATGGCAGAGGACGATGACGACGGTTTTCCGTGACCCTGGGCCCTGGCTGTACTTTTTTATTTGTCCCTTGGACAGATGGTGGCTGAGCAGGGCCCTCCGTCCCCCCCCAGACCCCTCTTTTATAAATCCCTGCATGTCTGTACTGTGGGAGGGGACACAGGGGGTTCCCTGGGCCCACACCCCCTGACCACCTGCACCTGTGGTGAGACCCCCCCCTCCCCAATAAACATCCTTAAAAGGATCCGTGTGGTGACATCGGAGCCGATGCCAGAGGGGCTGCGAGGGGAGTGGGGCTGGAGGGAGCAGGAGTGGGGTCTCCACTGGTGCCCCCCCGGCTCCCACAACAACAACGGGGTCAAACTTTGTTAAACTTCAATTATGACTTTTAAAATAAAAGATGGAAAAACACCAGCCTGGGTGCCTCCAGCTGTGGGTTTGTTGGGATGGGGAGGGGGCATGGGGCTGGTTTGGGGTCTCTGCTCCCCCCCTGAGCTTGGGGAACTGGAGCTTTGTCCCAGTGGTGCTGGGAGAGGCCCCAGCAGCTCCAGGATGGTATCCCAAGAGGATTCCACTGGGAAAGGCACAGGGCCAGGCTGGGCCCCCTTTGTGCCCCACAACACCAGCCCTGGGGGTGATGGGGACAGGGGACATGAAGCCACTCCAGGTGGGTCCCAGCAGCATCTGCGATGAGTTCTCTGAGAAAATCTGGGAATGTCCCAGCACACCCATGCCAGGAAGGCAGCCAGGGCTGCAGGTCAACTGTGGGGCTGTCCCAGCCCATTACCTCTCTGAGGGTCTCTAGGGGAGACCAGAGAAGGCAAGAGCCCAGCCAGGGGGGCTAGGGCTGGCACTGGGGACACAAGGACACCTCAGGAGTGCTGGTGTGTTGGCAGAGGTCAGGAAGAGGCTGAGGGTGCCCAAATTGGGCCACGGGAAGAGGAAGGGTGACCACGTGGCCGAAAAGAGCGGGGGGATGCCTGGGACACTCCCTGGACCAAGGAGCTCCAGCCCCATGGGGGAGGGGGCTTTGCTGGGCCAGCTCCCTCCCCCACTCCCCAACACCCACAGTTTCGGGTCTGAAACCACTTCCTTCCTTGGAAAGCTGACAGGGGCTTTGGGCACTGATTCAACCCCCCCACACCCCCATCACAATTCCTGAAAGCACCATCCTGCTGAGAGGGCAGATCTGCTCTGGGGTGATCCTGTGGGTGCACAGACTGAGGGGACCAGGCTGAGCCCCTCAATGGCCACCGGCTCTCCCTGGCTCCAGGGAGGGTACAGGGAGAGCTGGGAGGGCTGTTCCTCCCAAAAATCCTATGAATCTCTACTGCCAAGGTCCTTTCATGCATCCGGAGGGCAGAACGCCCAGTGCTGCCAGGTTTGAAGGGGGGTCATCAGTAGGTTTCAGAGTTAACACCTGGCTGTGCCAGGAAGGCTCTGCTTGGTACTTGTGGATTGGCTGCAGCTGATGGGGGTTTATTTCCCAGCTGGAGGCAGGAACTTCCAGGACTTCCAGGACTTCCAGCTTCTGGGACTGGTGCTGTGGCTGTACCCCACAAACTGTACCCCACAAACTGTACCCCACAAATGGACCCCACTGGGTGTGTGGCCCATCACGGTGCCCACCATCTGCAACCTGCAGAGACAGGGTTCCCTGTCCCCATTCCTCTCCCCATTCCTGTCCCCATTCCTGTCCACACAGCCTCCAGGAGGGCAGCGATGGGACCCAGCCAGGGGTCAGGGTTGCAGAATGAGCCTCCCCACCCCAATGCTGCCCTGGGGTCACCCTGCCCAGGGCTGTGAGGGGAGGGAGTGGGTGCCTCCCGTGCCCCAGCCAGCCCGTGCCAGGCAGGAGCCGGCCAGCTGGCACCAGCCCAACAGATCCTGGAAGGATTTGCGGGAAACGTCACGAGCCAAAATTCCCTCGTCAGCACAACGGGGCCGGGAGCAGCTACCCCTTGCCAAGGGCTGCCCTGGAAGCCTCTTCCCTGAAGGGGCAGAAGGGGAGCTGGCCCCTGGCAGGTGGGGTCAGCCTGATTTGGCCAGTGCTTGAGGACACTGGGCACAACCCGGCCCCACAGTGCCCAGCAAGGCAGGATCTGGCCCCGTGGTGCTGCCCCAGAGAGCCACAGCCCTGGCAGGGGTCACACCTTGGCCCCCTCCAGCTGGTGCTAGCACCATGAAGGTCACACCGCCAGGACCCGCCCAGATGCCGAGGTGAGGGTCGAAGGCAGCTGACAGGGGGTGCTGCCCACGTGGGCTGGGGATGGGGACAACCCCAGAGTGACAGCAGCAGTGAGAAGCCACCATCCCCTTGCCCGGTCACCTGCGAGTGACCCTGCGCATGACCCTGCGCGTCACCCCGCTGTGCTGGGCACTGGCCCACCAGGCCAGCGCAGTGGGAGCCCTGCGAGCAGGTTAATGAGTCACCAAGGCCCCACCTGCCCTGACACCCGCCTCAGTGCCTGGGCTCCACCGGGCGACTGCGGCCGCACCGAGGGGCACTGCTGCCCACCGGCCCCAGGAAAGCCCCACGGTGTGGCCGCGGCCGAGCACCCGCTTCCCGAGATTTGCATGCTGTGATTAACGCAAGTGAAGCAATCGCGCTGTTGCCTCATCAGTGAGAATCCCCGAGGCCCGCGGACTATAAATGCCCCGATTGATGAGCAGAGCCGGGCAGGAGCGAGCGGAGCCGGGCCGGGCTGGGCAGGGCAGGGCTGCACTGCACAGAGGAAGAGGCACCGAGCCGGGCATCCACCATGTGTTTCCTCACCCGTGAGTACCCAGCACCCACTGCAGCACCCCCATCTCCCACTGCACCCAAACCACCCCTAAGCCTCACTTCGCCCATAGGACCTGCTGCCCCCACAGCAACCACAGCACCCACTGCCCCCACTGCACCCAGCCCACCCACTCTAGCAGTAGCACCCACTTGTCCCCACTGCACGCACCACACCCAGAGCGCCCATAAACCCACCCTACCCTGTAGCACCTGCTGCACCCACACCCAGAGCCCCCTTCTGCTGCCCCCGGCACCGGTGGGACACAGAGAACGCTGGTCCCTCTCCCTTTTCAGGGTCTCTACCCCTTCCCCACGCCACACTGCTGCCACCATCCCCAGGGTGGTTCGGTTGCTGAGCCCATCCTGGATGAGGGGTCGGGGCTCCCTGGGGTGTCTGGTGGGTGCTGAGCCGCTGTCCCCACAGGTGGGCTGGCGCTGCTGCTGGGTGTGCTGCTGTGGGCGCCGTGGCAGGCGCTGCATGGGGCACCGCTGACCGAGCTCTCGGGGGACCAGGACTTCCAGCTCTTCCTGCAGAGGAACCTCGAGTTCACCCGCAAGATCCACGGGGATGTGGCTGCGCTGCAGCGCGTGGTGGTGAGTCCCACACGCTGCAGAAGGGGAATGGCAGCCACTGCGAGGTCACAGATAAGGCGACCTTCTCCTCCCTGGCCTTATCGGCACCGCAGGGCCAGGAGCCAGCAGTGTCCCCTGAGCTGCCCAAGGCTCAGCCCTGGGGTGTTGGGGCACCCACTGGGAACACGTGGTGACCTTCCTGGGCACGCACTCGCCAGGGCAGCCACATCTCCATCCCCATTGCACCAGGTCCACTCCATCCCCTCCCTCCTCCTGGCTGGGCTGCAGAGGGTCCCAGAGCACAGGGATGGGATGTTGCAGGGTGCTGGGGGCATTGGCGTCCTCTGGTGTCCTGACCCTGTCCCCTTTGTCTGCAGTGTGACACCTTCCAGCTGTGCAAGGAGGAGGAGCTGCTGCTGGTGCGGCAGGACCTGGACGTCGCACAGGCGCTGCTGGAGCAGTGTCACAAGCGCACCTTCCAGGCGGTGAGTGCGGGAAGCCCACTCCTGCCACGAGCTGGTCAGCTCTGTCATGGCTTGGGGCACCCCAGAGCCCCCTGTGTCTTGGTGGCCTGGCCATGCCCAGTCCCGCTGACCACACCATGCCCACCACAGGAGACCTGCTTCAGCCAGATCCGTGCCGGCCTCCGCATCTACCACGGCTCTCTGGCCACCATCCGGGACCTGCTGCCTGGGCACGCTGCGTTGGTGGAGACCCTGCAGCTGGACATGGCCAACCTGTCCTCCAACATCCAGCAGCAGGTGAGGGGGCAAAGGGGGACTTCGTGGGGACAGGTGGGTAAAGCAGGTGCTGCATCCCAAAGGAGGGGAGGGCATGGTGGGGGCTGCATGCCCAGGAAGGGCACACAGGGGCAGGGGGGTGTCTCCAGGCCTGGGGCTGATGCCACTGCCTCTGCCTGGCTGCAGATGGAGGACCTGGGCCTGGCCACGGTGACGTACCCCACGGAGAACCAGGACCCCCTCCCCACCTTCTCCTCCCGCTTCCGCCACCAAGTCGGTGGCTTCTTCATCCTGGCCAACTTCCAGCGGTTCCTGGAGACGGCGTACCGGGCGCTGCGGCACCTCGCCAACCTCTGACCCCTGTTTGTGGATGTCGCACCTGAGGGACATCCCGGGAGTACCCCATTTTCTGCTTATTTAATATTTAAGGCTATTTAATATTTATCTGTCGAGATGCTCCCCCACCCACGACCCCGGGCAGGCGCCAGGGGATCCCGCGGTGGATCCGTGCACAGGTACCTGTGCAGCATCACCCTTGTTTAATATTTAAACACAAGCGTATCTCTGCTATGAGGTTCTGGAGCTGGGCTGAGCCACTGCAGCTGCTGCTGGCACTGCCCGTGCCTCAGTTTCCCCACGGCTCGCGCTGTTGGGGCTGCTGCAGCATCCCAAGGGAAACCACCTTCATCCCAGGATGAGGGTGCTCCAGAGCAGCATCTCCCTGTCCAGGCTGCAGCCTGCAGGGACACATCTGATGGGTGTTATTTCTAGTAATTAATATTTATTAGCCATTAGGGAAGGAGGGGAGGGAAGATGGAAGAACCATAGGGATGCAGCAGCCTCACCAAGATGAGGCTTTTCCAGGGAGCCCCAGCACTTTGGGGTGCTGTATCTCTGCTCTGTCCCCCTTCCCTGCTAAACTCAGAGTACTTATTGCAGTTTAACTTATTTGTGTCCATCCCTGGCCGGAAAGAGCCACTTGGGCACAGTCCCATCCTCCTGAGCCTGACGCAGCCCCGGTCCCGTGGCTGTGTGGGAGCTCCAAGCGGGGGTGGTTTTGTACTGTATTCATTGCTGCAGCTGGGTGAGCCCCGAGAAACACCCGCTCGCTTTTTTCTATGTGATAAAAATGGAAATAAACTCTATTTTTGCACTCTTTCTCTGTTCCGCTGTCTCCTGCCTGGGTGGGAGGGATGCGGAGTGGCCAGGGCGTGGGGACATGGGGACAGACACACGGTTGATGAGGGAATGGGACTTTGGGGCTGGGCTGTGGCTGCTGGTGTCAGCTCAGACAGATGAAATGCAGCCCCCGCAGTGTCCCCACCCCACGGCCTGAGCCCGCTGAGGGCCAGGAGGCACTGTGGGACGGCTGCTTCCTCCACGCCCCGCAGCACTGCTTGGGCAAGAGCCGATTCCTAGAAAGCTCCGGAAGCCGCCTGCGCTGGCAGCGCCCGCTGAGGGCACCGGCACCATGCCCAGAGCTGGTTTGTGGGCTCATCCTTGGGCTGGTGGCACCGGGGGTCCCTAACCACCCTTCTGCTGCTGCTGTCACACAGGGAAGCTGCCCCAGAGCTGCCCAGGGATGTGCCCAGGGCCCTCGCAGAGCTGTCACGGTGGGAGGAGGCGTTCAGCAGTGAGGAAGGCAGAGTGGATGGACAAAGGGGCAGCCCCGATGTGGCTGAGTAATGTCAGAAGACCCCTGGGCATCTTCCCTGCCCCAGAAAGCCCCTAAGGGCACCCCCAGCCTCTCCCCAATGGGTGTTTGCCCACCCTGGGCTGTCCCAGCTTCACCAGTCCCATTTCCTGCCACTGGGCCCACGCTCACATCCCATGACCACCAGCATCCCTCACCACACTCATCCCAGCCACACAGGGACAGAGCCCAGTGCTGGGGGTGCCAGGGCTCACAGTTTCCTGCCTCCCCGCAACTTCCAGCCCTGGGAAGGGGCTGGCACAGGCAGGAACCCCACGGTCGCAAACTGCCAGGGGGAAGCCCTCGCCCAGGGGCATTTGGCTGCACACACTCCACGGGCAGCAGCTCCCTCCCTCCCCCGCCTCACGGGTGCTTACAGAAAACCCCCTTCTCCCGCTCCAGCCCCTTCCTGTAAGGGGAAGCGCCAGTGCCAACGCCAGGCACGGGGCTGCCTCGGCAAATATTGACAGAGCCGGGAAGGCCACAAGCGCCCGGTCCTGCTCTTTGCTCCGGGCTAACGGTAAAGGGCCGCCCCTGGACAAGCAGAGGTGCCCGGGCAGGTCGGTGCCAGCTCAGGGAGGGATTCACGCAGCTGTCAGGTCCGGTGAGGCCATCCCAACCCATCCCGGTGCGTGCCACGGCTCCGTTATCTGCCCCACCCAGCCCCGCAGCTGCTCCCGGCTGACCCCGGATTGCGACCAGGGGCTGGAGCCCTGGGAGCAGCGGGAAGGGGGAAGATGCTCTGTGTGAAGGCCAAGGACCAGCAACACGCACAGCTACCCCAAGTGCATTGGGGTCTCTCCCTCCGGCAAAGCCTGGGAGCTGCCAGGAGCTGAGCTCATCCCGGGATCAGATGGGGTCAGCCTGGCCCTGAGTCACCGTCCCTGCTGCCTCTTCCTCGGCCAGCACTGACCCAACCCCTGCGGCATTGCGCCAGGATCCCTCTGAGCCTCATCTCCCCTTGGAGCCCCCAAACAGGGCTGGGAACCCCACTGGTGCCAAGGGGGCAGAGGCACAGCCCAGCCCCGGGAGTGGGATCAGTCACAGCGCCCTGAGGGAAGGGCTGGGGCCCGCTGGCCCCGCTTTCCCCTTTCTTGTGAGTCAACACCAGTGGAAGGAGCAGAGGTGCAGCGGCCCTGGCCCTGCCATCCCCTCGGGGACAGGAGTTGGTGACAGCGCCGGGAGGATTCACTGCTGGAGCAGTTGACAGGGTGTGGGGACAGTCCCAGAGGAGCCTGTCCCAGCACGAAGCCAGTGTGGTGCTGGCGAGGCCACAGTTACTCACCCACTGCCAGTGCCGTGCTCACCGCGGACGGAACTCACGGGGAGGAATTCCAAGAGCTCACACTCATGGGAAGGAATTCCAACAAAAACTCACACTCACTGGGAGGAATTCCCAACAAGACCCCGCTTGTGGCTGACAGCACAGCAGGGAAGCATCCCTGCCCTACCCACGGCAGCACCCGCTCCCGGCCGGAGCACCACGGGCAGCCCACCACCCACTCTGAGGTCCGGGACAGGGATCCCCCCCTGCCCAGCACAGGACTTGGCTGCTGGCTCCCCATCACCCCCAGAATCGAGGGGTTTTGGGGAGTCCCAGGACCCCAACCACAGATGAGGCAAAAGCTGGTTCTACAAAAGGATTGACTTATAGAATAAAAAAAAATAGGGGGTGTTTCAGTCTCAAAGGTGCCATGAGGCAGAGCAAGGAGACAGCTCCGTGTGCCGAGGGAGCAGCCTCCAGCAGCTGCACTGACAGAGGCCGTCCCAGCCATCCAGATGATCAGTGAGATCCCAGGGATCCTCAAGGATCCCCCCTGGCCGGAGCAGCCCCGCTCACAGCGCAGCAATGGCCTTGGCGGCGACGCGGCGGCCCAGGGGCAGGCTGAGGTCAGTGATGGCCAGGACGATTTTGGGACTGGACATGGTGGACACCTTCACCAGCTCTGAAACCTGCCCAGGGACAGAGAAGAAGCACAGGTGAGTGTCAGCAGGACCCTGGGATGTGCCCATCCCACGGGACCCTGGTGCACCCCCAGGCGTGTCACAGCCACTGGACCCACCATGGTGAAGGGCATGAACTGGAGGATGCTCCCACGGCTGCCCTGCTCCAGGCACTCCACACACTCCTCCATGAACCACTGGACAAACTGGGTGTGGGTGCCGGCTGTCTTGGCCCCCAGGATGGAAGAGATGAGCAGGAAGAGGTTTGCTGTGGGGACAGAGAGAGATCAACAGCCAGGTTACACAGAGAGAGATCAACAGTCAGGTCACACAGAGATCGATCAACAGTCAGGTCACTTCTGGGAGGCCAGGGGTGGCCTGAACTTCCCACTGGTGTCCCAGTGGTTGGATGTGACCCCACAGACCCATCCCCACCTTACCCAGCACCCGGTTCAGCGGGTCCCTCATGCTGACGGTGTGGAGCTGGGAGGCAGAGAGTGAGCTGCTCATGGAGCGATCTGTGGGCAGGAGCAGAGAGTCAGGAACAGCCTCATGGCCCCTTTGGTCAAGCCAATGTGCCCACCCCAGCCAGCTCTGGCCACTCGAGGTCACCCAGCTCTAGGAGGGGCTTTGCCATGAGGCAACCCTGTCGTGCAGAAGAGGTTTAGGCCCCCCGTACCCAACAGTCTGTGCCAATGGGGCACCCCAGAAACACAGCACAGATGGTCTCTGCCCTGTCCCTGTCCCCTCTGCCAGCCCACACGGAGCCCTAATGGGTTCCCCACACTGCTTTTGGGGTGTGATTCGTGGTGTCACGAACGGGAGCAGAGGAGAACAGCAGCAACACACAAGTTACACATCCTGTGTGAGAGCCAGATGTTCAACAGCTGCACAGCAGCCCTCCCATCTCACTGTCAGGGCGCAATCCAGCTATCAGCGCTGAGGCACGTCCAAATCTAGCAGCAAATCCTGGGACAGACCAGGAGGATTGAGCTGACCCCAGCTGTGAAGTGCTGCTGGGCGCTCCTGTGGAAGAACTGGGTCAGGTCCGCTCCAACGGGATGAGAATCCCCTTGGGAAGGCTCTTGTGCACCCCATGGCCCACAGCCCCTGCCCAAATCTGCAGGATCCACCTTGTGCTGCTCTGAGGATGCTCACCAAAAAAAGAAAGCCCTCCCACACTTTTCTCATGGAATCACATGAGTTACGTGGTGGCTGCAGGAAGCGGCATTTCCACATCACTGCAGCAAATAGCCCAAAAAAGTCCTGAATGTCACTGGGAAGAGGTGGGACTGCTGCCTCAGGAGGTAAAAGAAGATAAGTGAAATAAAGGGAAAAGCCCATATTTCGACAGTAATGAAACCAACTGAAACCGAAGGTCAATGGATGTGTCGAAAACTAATATATAGAGTAATTTGGGATAAGGAGAGAAACAACCTGGGAATGTCCTGACTCACTGCCCAGGAGTGTGGACAATGCATGTGGGAGCTGTGACAGCACCCACTGGGTAGGACGTGGACCCCTTCCAGCAAGTCCCGCCGGAGCTGCCGCAACCCGTGACACTGCAGGGACACGGATGTGACCGGCGGGGCCTCATCCGCTCCACTCCAGCCTTGTTAACAGCAGTGGAATGTCAGGATTTGGCCCCAGACACCAGGAATGTCACCTCCAGCTGTGGTCCCATGCGGGGTGGCTGGAGGGACACAAAGCCCCCCCCTGAGCCCCTTGGGTGTGGGGTGCTGGGCTGGGGGGCACTGGCACGAAGGGAAGGTTTAACCTCACCCTTTTAAGTTGTTCTGATCAGAAAAATAAAGAAATTGGCCTTCCGCAAATGAAAAAACTCCAAGATAACTCAAAAACCACTTGAGAGCTCTAAATCCTCACCCGGCTGGTTTGGGAAGGGAAGGGTTTTTATGCAAATACACATTTCACACCCAAAAGGGACAGCGAGGCAGGGGAGCCGTCCCCCCTCCCCTCGTGCACTTACTGGGGCTGGAGAGGATGTTGGAATCCTCCTCATTGGAGCTGAGCAGCCGCATGAGCTTGGAGGGCTGTGTGTCATCCAGGGGGAACAGGCTGATGTAATCCTGGGGGGACAGGGGGGTCAGCCCCACCAGCCCTTCACCCTGCACGGGGGTGGTGACCCACCCTGGGCTCTGCACAGCCCCACGGCCCAGGATCTGATCTCTGTTCACCCAGAGCACCCCAGCCTGGGTGGGGCCAGACACATACTGACCAGCTCATTACAGCCCCTTGCCCAGAAAACAGAAGGGAGAATCCTGGATTTTAAGGTTGGAAGGTCTCAGAGAGCCCAGAGAAGCTGGGCAGGGAGTCTGGCTTCACCCACCCACTCCTGTCACCCTCACCTCCCCCAACCACTGCTGCTTTTGGGCACAGAGAGCCCTCAGCCAGCCCCTGCTCCACCCAGACACACCTCGATGTCCTCCCGGTGCCTCTTCTTCTGCCGGGCCGAGGCCTGGCCCTTGTTGTGGGAGGAGTAGGAGCTCAGGGCACACCACACAGAGAGCCTGGGGACAGAGCAGGGACACAGCCAGGTGCTGCCAGCCCATCTGAGGACAGGGTGTGAGCAGGGGGAGTGGCAGAGCCCAGAGAGTGAGCTGGGATGGGACACAACAGGTCCCTTCTCAGAGCGGGGACAGCAGGGAATGGGGACCAGAGTGGGAACTGTTGGAGCCAGAGTGGGATTTGGGCAGCTGGACCCTC